>NW_024606911.1:0-13646 GCF_018296145.1 Oncorhynchus tshawytscha | reverse complement strand
GATGTGCTTCGTTCAGTTACGTATTGCTTAGGGAAAAAGGCAAGGCAAATCATTGATTAAGACAGATTCTCAGTGTGAGAATCAATGTATTCATTGCCAAATATAACGATTTGAGATAAGGAGGGAAATACAATGGAGAAATCTTACATATATTTTTTATGGAGACAGATAAGGGCCAGACATTTCATTGTGTATTGGGTGTGTGTGTCTCTGTGTGTGTGTCTCTGTGTGTGTGTGTGTCTCTGTGTGTGTGTGTGTGTGTGTCTCTGTGTATGTGTCTCTGTGTGTGTGTCTCTGTGTGTGTGTCTCTGTGTTATTCCAACTCACACTCTCAAACACACAGCTCTCAAGCAGCTTCTTTCTCAAGGCCATCAGACTGTTAAACAGCCACCACTAACATTGAGTGGCTGCTGCCAACACACTGACTCAACTCCAGCCACTTTATAATGGAAATTGATGGGAAATGATGTAAAATATATCACTAGCCACTTTAAAAAATGCCACTTAATATAATGTTTACATACCCTACATTATGCTCCTACATTATTCATCATCGACTGCATCCTTATGTAATACATGTATCACTAGCCACTTTAACTATGCCACTTGGTTTACATACTTATCTCATATGTATATACTGTATCTACTGTATCTTGTCTATGCTGCTCTGTACCAGCACTCATTCATATATCTTTATGTACATATTCTTTATCCCTTTACACTTGTGTGTATTAGGTAGTTGTTGTGGAATTGTTAGATTACTTGTTAGATATTACTGCATTGTTGGAACTAGAAGCACAAGCATTTCGCTACACTCACAATAACATCTGCTAATCATGTGTATGTGACCAATAACATCTGCTAACCATGTGTATGTGACCAATAACATCTGCTAACCATGTGTATGTGACCAATAAATGTGATTTGATTTGACATAGATCCCCTGAACGCGGCTCACTTTCCAGTCCACCTTCCAGCTCACACTCTCAAACCAAATGACCACCAATGAGTTATATGGCTGAGAGAGGAGAAGCTGCCAGAAGGACAACAGTCTCTACAGAACTACAGAGTTATATGGCAGAGAGAGGAGAAGCTGCCAGAAGGACAACAGTCTCTACAGAACTACAGAGTTATATGGGCAGAGAGAGGAGAAGCTGCCAGAAGGACAAACAGTCTCTACAGAACTACACTGCCAGAAGGACAACAGTCTCTACAGAACTACAGAGTTATATGGCAGAGAGAGGAGAAGCTGCCAGAAGGACAACAGTCTCTACAGAACTACAGAGTTATATGGCAGAGAGAGGAGAAGCTGCCAGAAGGACAACAGTCTCTACAGAACTACAGAGTTATATGGCAGAGAGAGGAGAAGCTGCCAGAAGGACAACAGTCTCTACAGAACTACAGAGTTCCTTGGCTGAGATGGGAAAACCTTCCAGAAGGACAAACAGTCTATACAGCACTTCATCCATCTGGGCTTTATGGGAGAGTGGCAGACGGAAGCCACTCCTGAGAAAAAGGTACATGACAGCACACCTGGAGTTTGTAAAAAGGTACATGACAGCACACCTGGAGTTTGTAAAAGGGTACATGACAGCACACCTGGAGTTTGTAAAAGGGTACATGACAGAACACCTGGAGTTTGTAAAAAGGTACATGACAGCACACCTGGAGTTTGTAAAAGGGTACATGACAGCACACCTGGAGTTTGTAAAAGGGTACATGACAGAACACCTGAGTTTGTAAAAAGGTACATGACAGCACACCTGGAGTTTGTAAAAAAGGTACATGACAGCACACCTGGAGTTTGTAAAAGGCACGTGACAGCACACCTGGAGTTTGTAAAAAGGCACGTGAAAGACTAAAGGGCATAAAGACAAAAGATTCTGTGGTCTGATGAGACTAAATGTAACTCTTTGGCCTGAACGCAAAAACGCTATGTCTGAAGAAAACCAGGCACAGCTCATCATCCATCTGAGACGATGTTATGTTTGCAAACTGCATATTTTTGCAAACTCACTTGCTCTGTTCAACCCTGCAGATCGGGGTGCAACATGGCTGTAATCCAGGATGAGTGGCAAGGGACTGAAAATCCTGGTCAGCCACAATGTCAAGGATCCCTACAGGCACGATTACAAGGACAAGTCCTACAGTGGCCTGTGGGGAGACCATGTTGACAAAGGACCACTACAGGCACGATCACAAGGACAAGTCCTACAGTGGCCTGTGGGGAGACCATGTTGACAAAGGACCACTACAGGCACGATCACAAGGACAAGTCCTACAGTGGCCTGTGGGGAGACCATGTTGACAAAGGATCCCTACAGGCACGATCACAAGGACAAGTCCTACAGTGACCTGTGGGGAGACCATGTTGACAAAGGACCACTACAGGCACGATCACAAGGACAAGTCCTACAGTGACCTGTGGGGAGACCATGTTGACAAAGGACCACTACAGGCACGATCACAAGGACAAGTCCTACAGTGGCCTGTGGGGAGACCATGTTGACAAAGGACCACTACAGGCACGATCACAAGGACAAGTCCTACAGTGGCCTGTGGGGAGACCATGTTGACAAAGGATCCCTACAGGCACGATCACAAGGACAAGTCCTACAGTGGCCTGTGGGGAGACCATGTTGACAAAGGATCCCTACAGGCACGATTACAAGGACAAGTCCTACAGTGGCCTGTGGGGAGACCATGTTGACAAAGGACCACTACAGGCACGATCACAAGGACAAGTCCTACAGTGGCCTGTGGGGAGACCATGTTGACAAAGGACCACTACAGGCACGATCACAAGGACAAGTCCTACAGTGGCCTGTGGGGAGACCATGTTGACAAAGGACCACTACAGGCACGATCACAAGGACAAGTCCTACAGTGGCCTGTGGGGAGACCATGTTGACAAAGGATCCCTACAGGCACGATCACAAGGACAAGTCCTACAGTGGCCTGTGGGGAGACCATGTTGACAAAGGATCCCTACAGGCACGATTACAAGGACAAGTCCTACAGTGGCCTGTGGGGAGACCATGTTGACAAAGGACCACTACAGGCACGATCACAAGGACAAGTCCTACAGTGACCTGTGGGGAGACCATGTTGACAAAGGATCCCTACAGGCACGATTACAAGGACAAGTCCTACAGTGACCTGTGGGGAGACCATGTTGACAAAGGACCACTACAGGCACGATCACAAGGTCGACTAACAGTCCTGAGTGGTTATGTATAGTATCCTATGTTTGGTTTTGATAAGTTTAAATGGTAAGAGTTTAAATGAAATGGAAAGATATTATCTTTTCCCTACAACATACTGGAGTTGGTGCAGATTATGCTGGTGCTGCCCATTTTCAGCCTCCCGGTGTGAGTGTTTTAGATGAACTAACTTCTTAGTAAATGACTCGGGACGTCGGGTTTGATACGAAAGCTTCTTTTAGTAAGAATACTTGTTTACGTTACATTTAACAACTTTAGATTCTACAGAGCAATGCAGGTAAGATGCGGTCGGAAAGTCAGCCACAATCAACCCCGCTTTCGTCTCATTCTTTCTGCTTCAGGCCGACGTTCCTCCTCAGCCAGTTCAGCCACTTCTTCTTCGTCACAGCTCATATCTCGGGTTTCGGCACCAAAGAGTGAGGCTTCTCTGAGCAGAACCTGATATTAATAATTCAACAAGGAACTGCCTTGTGATCTCCACCACCGAAGACCTGATGAGGATCAGCCTGGAGGGGCCTTCTGTCGAGGAGTTGGATCCCACTCCTGCCGTGGACCGCTGGCTGACCCTAAGCGTGTCAGACGGCCGACCCCTAAGCGTGTCAGACGGCCAACATACAAAAGCAGCTGGACATCTGATATCCTTCGCGTCTAGTAGCCATGGGTCATGGGTCATGGGTCAATGTGTGATTTTGGTGGTATGTTCTGTTGCACAGATGTGTGTCCCTTAATACACACGCAGTATAAATATGTATGGAATAAATTGTTAGTTAGTAAACTCTGTGTTACTTGAACACTTTTCACTGTGCTCCTAAATTTCTTTGTGTGCTCCTAAATTTCTCTGTGTGCTCCTAAATTTCTTGGTGTACTCCTAAATTTCTTTGTGTGCTCCTACATTTCTCTGTGTGCTCCTAAATTCCTTTGTGTGCTCCTAAATTGTCTTTGTGTGCTCCTAAATTTCTTTGTGTGCTCCTACATTGTTTCATTTAGGAGTACATGTAACTCCTTAGGGGGAAAAGTTAGCGTAGTAGAGTCCTGTAAGGTATCTTTACATTTACTCAAGTATGACAATGTAGTACTTTTTCCCACCCCTGGATGCAACTGGGGTTTCTAGAATTTGTCACATGACCCATTAATTTAGACCAGTGTGACTGGGGGTTCTAGAATTTATGTCACATGACCCATCAATTTAGACCAGTGTGTCTGGGGGTTAGAGAATTTATGTCACATGACCCATCAATTTAGACCAGTGTGACTGGGGGTTAGAGAATTTATGTCACATGACCCATCAATTTAGACCAGTGTGTCTGGGGGTTCTAGAATTTATGTCACATGACCCATCCATTTAGACCAGTGTGACTGGGGGTTCTAGAACTTATGTCACATGACCCATCAATTTAGACCAGTGTGACTGGGGGTTCTAGAATTTATGTCACATGACCCATCAATTTAGACCAGTGTGACTGGGGGTTCTAGAATTTATGTCACATGACCCATCAATTTAGACCAGTGTGACTGGGGGTTATAGAATGTATGTCACATGACCCATCAATTTAGACCAGTGTGACTGGGGATTAGAGAATTGATGTCACATGACCCATCAATTTAGACCAGTGTGACTGGGGATTAGAGAATTTATGTCACATGACCCATCAGTTTAGACCACTGTGTCTGGAGTTAAACATCATCTAATATGTATACAATATTTTTATCTGGACACTTTCTGTTTCCCTGGAATTTATCCTTATTGTAGGCTACTGCTTATACCACTTTTAGTCGTGATCTTTACTACACTGCTGACTGTTTGGCACATCGCCTCAATGTGAATCCTTAAAGAGACTGGCGGGAATAAAGCTGAAGAGGCTGTGAACGATGCTGAATGGGTGGGGCTAAAGCTTAAGAGGGTGTGAACGATGCTGAATGGGTGGGGCTAAAGCTTAAGAGGCTGTGAACGATGCTGAATGGGTGGGGCTAAAGCTTAAGAGGGTGTGAACGATGCTGAATGGGTGGGGCTAAAGCTTTAGAGGGTGTGAACAATGCTGAATGGGTGGGGCTAAAGCTTAAGAGGGTGTGAACGATGCAGAATGGGTGTAGACAAAGAAGAGCTCTCCACTACAGTAGATACCAAAACATTCAGATAAGAGCTCTCCACTACCGTAGATACCAAAACAGACGAAGAAGAGCTCTCCACTACCGTAGATACCAAAACAGACGAAGAAGAGCTCTCCACTACAGTAGATACCAAAACAGACGAAGAAGAGCTCTCCACTACCGTAGATACCAAAACAGACGAAGAAGAGCTCTCCACTACAGTAGATACCAAAACAGACGAAGAAGAGCTCTCCACTACAGTAGATACCAAAACAGACGAAGAAGAGCTCTCCACTACAGTAGATACCAAAACAGACGAAGAAGAGCTCTCCACTACAGTAGATACCAAAACAGACGAAGAAGAGCTCTCCACTACAGTAGATACCAAAACAGACGAAGAAGAGCTCTCTGGTACAGTAGATACCAAAACAGACGAAGAAGAGCTCTCTGGTACAGTAGATACCAAAACAGACGAAGAAGAGCTCTCCACTACAGTAGATACCAAAACAGACGAAGAAGAGCTCTCCACTACAGTAGATACCAAAACAGACGAAGAAGAGCTCTCCACTACAGTAGATACCAAAACAGACGAAGAAGAGCTCTCCACTACAGTAGATACCAAAACAGACGAAGAAGAGCTCTCTGGTACAGTAGATACCAAAACAGATGAAGAAGAGCTCTCTGGTACAGTAGATACCAAAACAGACGAAGAAGAGCTCTCCACAGATACCAAAACAGACGAAGAAGAGCTCTCCACTACAGTAGATACCAAAACAGATGAAGAAGAGCTCTCCACTACAGTAGATACCAAAACAGATGAAGAAGAGCTCTCCACTACCGTAGATACCAAAACAGATGAAGAAGAGCTCTCCACTACCGTAGATACCAAAACAGACGAAGAAGAGCTCTCCACTACAGTAGATACCAAAACAGATGAAGAAGAGCTCTCCACTACAGTAGATACCAAAACAGATGAAGAAGAGCTCTCCACTACCGTAGATACCAAAACAGATGAAGAAGAGCTCTCCACTACAGTAGATACCAAAACAGATGAAGAAGAGCTCTCTGGTACCAGATACAAAACAGACAAAGAAGAGCTCTCTGGTACCGTAGATACCAAAACAGACGAAGAAGAGCTCTCTGGTACCGTAGATACCAAAACAGATGAAGAAGAGCTCTCCACTACAGTAGATACCAAAACAGATGAAGAAGAGCTCTCTGGTACCGTAGATACCAAAACAGACGAAGAAGAGCTCTCTGGTACAAGATACCAAAACAGACGAAGAAGAGCTCTCTGGTACCGTAGATACCAAAACAGACGAAGAAGAGCTCTCTGGTACCGTAGATACCAAAACAGACGAAGAAGAGCTCTCTGGTACCGTAGATACCAAAACAGACGAAGAAGAGCTCTCTGGTACCGTAGATACCAAAACAGACGAAGAAGAGCTCTCTGGTACAGTAGATACCAAAACAGACGAAGAAGAGCTCTCCACTACCGTAGATACCAAAACAGACAAAGAACAGCTCTCCACTACCGTAGATACCAAAACAGACGAAGAAGAGCTCTCCACTACAGTAGATACCAAAACAGACGAAGAAGAGCTCTCCACTACCGTAGATACCAAAACAGACGAAGAAGAGCTAGTAGATACCAAAACAGACAAAGAACAGCTCTCCACTACAGTAGATACCAAAACAGACAAAGTAACTTTTCTCAAAAGTGAGTTTACAAGTTTATCAGCGTTCAAAGCAGAATTACTTTCCCGTTGTTCCTCAACAATTGAGTGAATGAAAAAACATTTTGTACCTTCGAGTCTCTACTTTTATCCAATGTACAAAATAAAATTCTAATTCAAATTGTGCTACATAAGACTGAATCCAGGTTGTGAGTCACATCGAGTCAAAACACACACAAAAAACACATCAATTCATCAGAAAGTCCAACTGAAACACCACATAGTTAGACCCAGAATTAAAACGTAGACAGAATATAAATATGAATCTCCATGGTTACACCCATATCATTCCTTGGCAACCAACCGCCATTGGACCTGAGAGGAGGAATCCTAAAACTCCCAGGCACCACAGCAACAAAATCTGAGCTCTGCCCAATTGGGCGCATCACATGCAACTGAAAATATCCTTTAATAGTCCACTTCATCGTGTGGGAATCTGGGAGAGTGTTGAGGCACCAACACCACACGTGGTTTCCCCTCTTCTCTGCTATGTTTCATCTTCACTGATGCTGGTTGTGGTGGCAGTGCCATGGTCATGTAGCTTGACTTTCTCACGCACGCACGCACGCACGCACACACACACAGACACACACACACACACACACACACACACACACTATGTTTTTGACTTAGCTTTAAGTTGTAAAGGAAGAGAACAAACTTCCTCTCCCCCTGTTTCCCTCCTGTCTCCCAATCTCTCTCTCCCCTGTTTCCCTCCTGTCTCCCAATCTCTCTCTCCCCCTGTTTCCCTCCTGTCTCCCAATCTCTCTCTCCCCCTGTTTCCCTCCTGTCTCCCAATCTCTCTCTCCCCCTGTTTCCCTCCTGTCTCCCAATCTCTCTCTCCCCCTGTTTCCCTCCTGTCTCCCAATCTCTCTCTGTTTCCCTCCTGTCTCCCAATCTCTCTCCCCCTGTTTCCCTCCTGTCTCCCAATCTCTCTCTCCCCTGTTTCCCTCCTGTCTCCCAATCTCTCTCCCCCTGTTTCCCTCCTGTCTCCCAATCTCTCTCTCCCCCTGTTTCCCTCCTGTCTCCCAATCTCTCTCTCCCCTGTTTCTCTCCTGTCTCCCAATCTCTCTCCCCCTGTTTCTCTCCCCACCTCCCAATCTCTCTCCCCCTGTTTCCCTCCTGTCTCCCAATCTCTCACCCCTGTTTCCCTCCTGTCTCCCAATCTCTCTCCCCCTGTTTCCCTCCTGTCTCCCAATCTCTCTCTCCCCTGTTTCCCTCCTGTCTCCCAATCTCTCTCTCCCCTGTTTCCCTCCTGTCTCCCAATCTCTCTCCCCCTGTTTCCCTCCTGTCTCCCAATCTCTCTCTCCCCTGTTTCCCTCCTGTCTCCCAATCTCTCTCTCCCCCTGTTTCCCTCCTGTCTCCCAATCTCTCTCCCCCTGTTTCCCTCCTGTCTCCCAATCTCTCTCTCCCCCTGTTTCCCTCCTGTCTCCCAATCTCTCTCTCCCCTGTTTCCCTCCTGTCTCCCAATCTCTCTCTCCCCTGTTTCCCTCCTGTCTCCCAATCTCTCTCTCCCCCTGTTTCCCTCCTGTCTCCCAATCTCTCTCCCCTGTTTCCCTCCTGTCTCCCAATCTCTCTCCCCCCTGTTTCCCTCCTGTCTCCCAATCTCTTTCTCCCCCTGTTTCCCTCCTGTCTCCCAATCTCTCTCTCCCCTGTTTCCCTCCTGTCTCCCAATCTCTCTCCCTGTTTCCCTCCTGTCTCCCAATCTCTCTCCCCCTGTTTCCCTCCTGTCTCCCAATCTCTCACCCCCTGTTTCCCTCCTGTCTCCCAATCTCTCTCCCCCTGTTTCCCTCCTGTCTCCCAATCTCTCACCCCCTGTTTCCCTCCTGTCTCCCAATCTCTCTCCCCCTGTTTCCCTCCTGTCTCCCAATCTCTCTCCCCCTGTTTCCCTCCTGTCTCCCAATCTCTCTCCCCCTGTTTCCCTCCTGTCTCCCAATCTCTCTCCCCCTGTTTCCCTCCTGTCTCCCAATCTCTCTCCCCCTGTTTCCCTCCTGTCTCCCAATCTCTCTCCCCCTGTTTCCCTCCTGTCTCCCAATCTCTCTCTCCCTGTTTCCCTCCTGTCTCCCAATCTCTCACCCCCTGTTTCCCTCCTGTCTCCCAATCTCTCACCCCCTGTTTCTCTCCTGTCTCCCAATCTCTCTCCCCCTGTTTCCCTCCTGTCTCCCAATCTCTCTCCCCTGTCCTCCTGTCTCCCAATCTCTCTCCCCCTGTTTCTCTCCTGTCTCCCAATCTCTCACCCCCTGTTTCCCTCCTGTCTCCCAATCTCTCTCCCCTGTTTCTCTCCTGTCTCCCAATCTCTCTCTCCCTGTTTCCCTCCTGTCTCCCAATCTCTCTCCCCCTGTTTCTCTCCTGTCTCCCAATCTCTCACCCCCTGTTTCCCTCCTGTCTCCCAATCTCTCTCCCCCTGTTTCTCTCCTGTCTCCCAATCTCTCTCTCCCTGTTTCCCTCCTGTCTCCCAATCTCTCTCCCCCTGTTTCTCTCCTGTCTCCCAATCTCTCACCCCCTGTTTCCCTCCTGTCTCCCAATCTCTCTCCCCCTGTTTCTCTCCTGTCTCCCAATCTCTCTCCCCCTGTTTCCCTCCTGTCTCCCAATCTCTCTCCCCCTGTTTCCCTCCTGTCTCCCAATCTCTCTCCCCCTGTTTCTCTCCTGTCTCCCAATCTCTCTCCCTTCATTCACAGTGTACTCCATCCTTCCCAACCCCCTTTCTGTATTTAAACAATAACCAGTTATATAGTGGATGTCACGCTGTGGGATAATGCTGTGGGATAATGCTGTGGGATAATGCTACGCTGTGTGAGGCCTAGAGCATGGTGCTACTGCTCAAACCTGACAGGAGGAGGGAAATAGAGGGCGTGGAAACTATCAAAACAACCCTCTATTTCCTCCTTTGTTTTTGACTCTCGTGGAACATGACAGCCATCACGGTAACTAAACAGTAACAGGATGTAAAAATGGAGGAGGTTAAGCCGACTGAAAAGGAAAACTCCATAAGCCTACATAGGAAAAATGAAAACTCCATAGGCCTACATAGGAAAAAGGTGTCATCACGTTCAGTAGGGATAGCAGTAACAGGCCACCGTGAATAACAGAAACCATTAGATGAACCACAGGAGAGCTCTGCTGTCCTGTTTCTCAGGACAACAGTAGCACAGAACTCTACTGTTTAGTAGCCCTGCAATGAGAAACTATTCAGCCATTGTGTGTCACCGTGGCTAAAACAGGAAGGAAGCCGACTCCAATGAGTCTGCTGAAGGCCTGAAGATATCCTCTCTTTCCCCGGCTGGCTAGCTAGGCTAAGCGGCTAACTAGCCCCCCTGCCGGGCCACAGCTGCTTGGTGTGATAGCAGGCTACACAACAGGAATAGAGCAGTTAGCCCTGGTCCCAAATCTGTTAGTGCCGTATTAGCAACGTCATGACAACGGCCATACAGGTTGACACGACAGCACAAAGCCTCGTATGTAGGTGTTGTTTGTGACTAAGGGAAAGAAATGGAGAGTGCTCAACCAACGTAACTCGAGGTACTTCATCACTGAAAAGGAGAAACACTTTCTCACCATTAGAAACAGATTATTTTATTTAAGAATAAATTAAAAGCTTGACATTTTTGGCCTTAATCATTGGCCTTCAAGCTTTGTTTGTGAATCACCACGTTAGACAGACAGACAGACAGACAGGCTTAAGACAGGCTCAGTCAGGAGACCAAGTCTCTCTCCCTCCCTCTCCTCTCTCTCCCTCTCCTCTTTCTGTCCCTCCTATTCCTTTCTGTCCCTCACTATTCTCTCTCCCTCCCTCTCCTCTCTCTGTCCCTCCCATTCCTCTTTCTGTCTCTCCCTCTCCTCTCTCTGTCCCTCACTCTCCTCTTTCTGTCCCTCACTCTCCTCTCTCTGTCCCTCACTCTCCTCTCTCTCTTCTATCTGTTCCTCCCATTCCTCTTTCTGTCCCTCACTCTCCTCTCTCTGTCCCTCCCTCTCCTCTCTCTGTCCCTCACTCTCCTCTTTCTGTCTCTCCCTCTCCTCTCTCTGTCCCTCACTCTCCTCTCTCTCTCTCTCTGTCCCTCACTCTCCTCTCTCTGTCCCTCACTCTCCTCTCTCTCTTCTATCTGTTCCTCCCATTCCTCTTTCTGTCCCTCACTCTCCTCTCTCCCTCCCTCTCCTCTCTCTGTCCCTCCCATTCCTCTTTCTGTCTCTCCCTCTCCTCTTTCTGTCCCTCACTATTCTCTCTCCCTCCCTCTCCTCTCTCTGTCCCTCCCTCCTCTCTCTGTCCCTCCCATTCCTCTTTCTGTCTCTCCCTCTCCTCTCTCTGTCCCTCACTCTCCTCTTTCTGTCTCTCCCTCTCCTCTCTCTGTCCCTCACTCTCCTCTCTCCTCTCTCTGTCCCTCCCATTCCTCTCTCTGTCCCTCACTCTCCTCTCTCTCTTCTCTCTGTTCCTCCCATTCCTCTTTCTGTCCCTCACTATTCTCTCTCCCTCCCTCTCCTCTCTCTGTTCCTCCCATTCCTCTTTCTGTCCCACACTCTCCTCTCTCTGTCCCTCACTATTCTCTCTCTGTCCCTCCCATTCCTCTTTCTGTCTCTCCCTCTCCTCTCTCTGTCCCTCACTATTCTCTCTCCCTCCCTCTCCTCTCTCTGTCCCTCCCATTCCTCTTTCTGTCTCTCCCTCTCCTCTCTCTGTCCCTCACTCTCCTCTCTCTCTTCTCTCTGTTCCTCCCATTCCTCTTTCTGTCCCTAGTCTAGATCTATAACTGACTCCTTAGTCTAGATCTATAACTGACTCCTTAGTCTAGATCTATAACTGACTCCTTAGTCTAGATCTATAACTGACTCCTTAGTCTAGATCTATAACTGACTCCTTAGTCCAGGACTATAACTGACTCCTTAGTCCAGATCTATAACTGACTCCTTAGTCCAGGACTATAACTGACTCCTTAGTCCAGGACTATAACTGACTCCTTAGTCTAGGACTATAACTGACTCCTTAGTCTAGGACTATAACTGACTCCTTAGTCTAGGACTATAACTGACTCCTTAGTCTAAATCTATAACTGACTCCTTAGTCTAAGACTATAACTGACTCCTTAGTCTAGATCTATAACTGACTCCTTAGTCTAGGACTATAACTGACTCCTTAGTCTAGATCTATAACTGACTCCTTAGTCTAGATCTATAACTGACTACTTAGTCTAGATCTATAACTGACTCCTTAGTCTAGATCTATAACTGACTCCTTAGTCCAGGACTATAACTGACTCCTTAGTCTAGGACTATAACTGACTCCTTAGTCTAGGATTATAACTGACTCCTTAGTCTAGGACTATAACTGACTCCTTAGTCTAGATCTATAACTGACTCCTTAGTCTAGATCTATAACTGACTCCTTAGTCTAGGACTATAACTGACTCCTTAGTCTAGATCTATAACTGACTCCTTAGTCTAGATCTATAACTGACTCCTTAGTCTAGGACTATAACTGACTCCTTAGTCTAGATCTATAACTGACTCCTTAGTCTAGATCTATAACTGACTCCTTAGTCTAGATCTATAACTGACTCCTTAGTCTAGGACTATAACTGACTCCTTAGTCTAGGACTATAACTGACTCCTTAGTCTAGGATTATAACTGACTCCTTAGTCTAGGACTATAACTGACTCCTTAGTCTAGATCTATAACTGACTCCTTAGTCTAGATCTATAACTGACTCCTTAGTCTAGGACTATAACTGACTCCTTAGTCTAGATCTATAACTGACTCCTTAGTCTAGATCTATAACTGACTCCTTAGTCTAGGACTATAACTGACTCCTTAGTCTAGATCTATAACTGACTCCTTAGTCTAGGACTATAACTGACTCCTTAGTCTAGGACTATAACTGACTCCTTAGTCTAGATCTATAACTGACTCCTTAGTCTAGATCTATAACTGACTCCTTAGTCTAGATCTATAACTGACTCCTTAGTCTAGATCTATAACTGACTCCTTAGTCTAGGACTATAACTGACTCCTTAGTCTAGATCTATAACTGACTCCTTAGTCTAGATCTATAACTGACTCCTTAGTCTAGATCTATTACTGACTCCTTAGTCTAGATCTATAACTGACTCCTTAGTCTAGGACTATAACTGACTCCTTAGTCTAGGACTATAACTGACTCCTTAGTCTAGGACTATAACTGACTCCTTAGTCTAGGACTATAACTGACTCCTTAGTCTAGATCTATAACTGACTCCTTAGTCTAGATCTATAACTGACTCCTTAGTCTAGCACTATAACTGACTCCTTAGTCTAGGACTATAACTGACTCCTTAGTCTAGGACTATAACTGACTCCTTAGTCTAGATCTATAACTGACTCCTTAGTCTAGATCTATAACTGACTCCTTAGTCTAGATCTATAACTGACTCCTTAGTCTAGGACTATAACTGACTCCTTAGTCTAGGACTATAACTGACTCCTTAGTCTAGGACTATAACTGACTCCTTAGTCTAGGACTATAACTGACTCCTTAGTCTAGATCTATAACTGACTCCTTAGTCTAGATCTATAACTGACTCCTTAGTCTAGCACTATAACTGACTCCTTAGTCTAGGACTATAACTGACTCCT
>NW_024606910.1:0-13638 GCF_018296145.1 Oncorhynchus tshawytscha | reverse complement strand
TGTCAACTCTTTGTCCGTTTATTTCCCACAAGGCTGAGTCCGTTTTTCCCACAAGGCTGAAATATGTGCCCTTGCTTTGAAATAAGTAAGCAAGTTTAGTTTGTATTTCATCCAACAATCTGTGCTACAAATTATGGCTGCAGTATATGCAATTTCTTCCACTTTTTGAGTGACACAAAGATGCTTATCTAAATGGTGAAAATGCAACAGCTGTTAATCAGACTCACTTTCACTTTACATAGTGCACCAAGACATAGTTTCTCGCTTACGACCACACCGGCCTGAGTACGCCTGATCTCGTCTGATCTCGGAAGCTAAGCAGGGTCGGGCCTGGTTAGTACTTGGATGGGAGACTTCCTGGGAATACCAGGTGCTGTAAGCTTTTTGTCAACTCTTTGTCCGTTTTTTCCCACAAGGCTGAAATATGTGCCCTTGCTTTGAAATAAGTAAGCAAGTTTAGTTTGTATTTCATCCAACAATCTGTGCTACAAATTATGGCTGCAGTATATGCAATTTCTTCCACTTTTTGAGTGACACAAAGATGCTTATCTAAATGGTGAAAATGCAACAGCTGTTAATCAGACTCACTTTCACTTTACATAGTGCACCAAGACATAGTTTCTCGCTTACGACCACACCGGCCTGAGTACGCCTGATCTCGTCTGATCTCGGAAGCTAAGCAGGGTCGGGCCTGGTAGTACTTGGATGGGAGACTTCCTGGGAATACCAGGTGCTGTAAGCTTTTTGTCAACTCTTTGTCCGTTTTTTTCCCACAAGGCTGAAATATGTGCCCTTGCTTTGAAATAAGTAAGCAAGTTTAGTTTGTATTTCATCCAACAATCTGTGCTACAAATTATGGCTGCAGTATATGCAATTTCTTCCACTTTTTGAGTGACACAAAGATGCTTATCTAAATGGTGAAAATGCAACAGCTGTTAATCAGACTCACTTTCACTTTACATAGTGCACCAAGACATAGTTTCTCGCTTACGACCACACCGGCCTGAGTACGCCTGATCTCGTCTGATCTCGGAAGCTAAGCAGGGTCGGGCCTGGTTAGTACTTGGATGGGAGACTTCCTGGGAATACCAGGTGCTGTAAGCTTTTTGTCACTGCCTTGTGGAATTTCAACTCTTTGTCCGTTTATTTCCCACAAGGCTGAAATATGTGCCCTTGCTTTGAAATAAGTAAGCAAGTTTAGTTTGTATTTCATCCAACAATCTGTGCTACAAATTATGGCTGCAGTATATGCAATTTCTTCCACTTTTTGAGTGACACAAAGATGCTTATCTAAATGGTGAAAATGCAACAGCTGTTAATCAGACTCACTTTCACTTTACATAGTGCACCAAGACATAGTTTCTCGCTTACGACCACACCGGCCTGAGTACGCCTGATCTCGTCTGATCTCGGAAGCTAAGCAGGGTCGGGCCTGGTTAGTACTTGGATGGGAGACTTCCTGGGAATACCAGGTGCTGTAAGCTTTTTGTCAACTCTTTGTCCGTTTTTTCCCACAAGGCTGAAATATGTGCCCTTGCTTTGAAATAAGTAAGCAAGTTTAGTTTGTATTTCATCCAACAATCTGTGCTACAAATTATGGCTGCAGTATATGCAATTTCTTCCACTTTTTGAGTGACACAAAGATGCTTATCTAAATGGTGAAAATGCAACAGCTGTTAATCAGACTCAGACTCACTTCACTTTACATAGTGCACCAAGACATAGTTTCTCGCTTACGACCACACCGGCCTGAGTACGCCTGATCTCGTCTGATCTCGGAAGCTAAGCAGGGTCGGGCCTGGTTAGTACTTGGATGGGAGACTTCCTGGGAATACCAGGTGCTGTAAGCTTTTTGTCAACTCTTTGTCCGTTTTTCCCACAAGGCTGAAATATGTGCCCTTGCTTTGAAATAAGTAAGCAAGTTTAGTTTGTATTTCATCCAACAATCTGTGCTACAAATTATGGCTGCAGTATATGCAATTTCTTCCACTTTTTGAGTGACACAAAGATGCTTATCTAAATGGTGAAAATGCAACAGCTGTTAATCAGACTCACTTTCACTTTACATAGTGCACCAAGACATAGTTTCTCGCTTACGACCACACCGGCCTGAGTACGCCTGATCTCGTCTGATCTCGGAAGCTAAGCAGGGTCGGGCCTGGTTAGTACTTGGATGGGAGACTTCCTGGGAATACCAGGTGCTGTAAGCTTTTTGTCAACTCTTTGTCCGTTTTTTCCCACAAGGCTGAAATATGTGCCCTTGCTTTGAAATAAGTAAGCAAGTTTAGTTTGTATTTCATCCAACAATCTGTGCTACAAATTATGGCTGCAGTATATGCAATTTCTTCCACTTTTTGAGTGACACAAAGATGCTTATCTAAATGGTGAAAATGCAACAGCTGTTAATCAGACTCACTTTCACTTTACATAGTGCACCAAGACATAGTTTCTCGCTTACGACCACACCGGCCTGAGTACGCCTGATCTCGTCTGATCTCGGAAGCTAAGCAGGGTCGGGCCTGGTTAGTACTTGGATGGGAGACTTCCTGGGAATACCAGGTGCTGTAAGCTTTTTGTCAACTCTTTGTCCGTTTTTTCCCACAAGGCTGAAATATGTGCCCTTGCTTTGAAATAAGTAAGCAAGTTTAGTTTGTATTTCATCCAACAATCTGTGCTACAAATTATGGCTGCAGTATATGCAATTTCTTCCACTTTTTGAGTGACACAAAGATGCTTATCTAAATGGTGAAAATGCAACAGCTGTTAATCAGACTCACTTTCACTTTACATAGTGCACCAAGACATAGTTTCTCGCTTACGACCACACCGGCCTGAGTACGCCTGATCTCGTCTGATCTCGGAAGCTAAGCAGGGTCGGGCCTGGTTAGTACTTGGATGGGAGACTTCCTGGGAATACCAGGTGCTGTAAGCTTTTTGTCAACTCTTTGTCCGTTTTTTCCCACAAGGCTGAAATATGTGCCCTTGCTTTGAAATAAGTAAGCAAGTTTAGTTTGTATTTCATCCAACAATCTGTGCTACAAATTATGGCTGCAGTATATGCAATTTCTTCCACTTTTTGAGTGACACAAAGATGCTTATCTAAATGGTGAAAATGCAACAGCTGTTAATCAGACTCACTTTCACTTTACATAGTGCACCAAGACATAGTTTCTCGCTTACGACCACACCGGCCTGAGTACGCCTGATCTCGTCTGATCTCGGAAGCTAAGCAGGGTCGGGCCTGGTTAGTACTTGGATGGGAGACTTCCTGGGAATACCAGGTGCTGTAAGCTTTTTGTCAACTCTTTGTCCGTTTTTTCCCACAAGGCTGAAATATGTGCCCTTGCTTTGAAATAAGTAAGCAAGTTTAGTTTGTATTTCATCCAACAATCTGTGCTACAAATTATGGCTGCAGTATATGCAATTTCTTCCACTTTTTGAGTGACACAAAGATGCTTATCTAAATGGTGAAAATGCAACAGCTGTTAATCAGACTCACTTTCACTTTACATAGTGCACCAAGACATAGTTTCTCGCTTACGACCACACCGGCCTGAGTACGCCTGATCTCGTCTGATCTCGGAAGCTAAGCAGGGTCGGGCCTGGTTAGTACTTGGATGGGAGACTTCCTGGGAATACCAGGTGCTGTAAGCTTTTTCAACTCTTTGCGTTTTTTCCCACAAGGCTGAAATATGTGCCCTTGCTTTGAAATAAGTAAGCAAGTTTAGTTTGTATTTCATCCAACAATCTGTGCTACAAATTATGGCTGCAGTATATGCAATTTCTTCCACTTTTTGAGTGACACAAAGATGCTTATCTAAATGGTGAAAATGCAACAGCTGTTAATCAGACTCACTTTCACTTTACATAGTGCACCAAGACATAGTTTCTCGCTTACGACCACACCGGCCTGAGTACGCCTGATCTCGTCTGATCTCGGAAGCTAAGCAGGGTCGGGCCTGGTTAGTACTTGGATGGGAGACTTCCTGGGAATACCAGGTGCTGTAAGCTTTTTGTCAACTCTTTGTCCGTTTTTTCCCACAAGGCTGAAATATGTGCCCTTGCTTTGAAATAAGTAAGCAAGTTTAGTTTGTATTTCATCCAACAATCTGTGCTACAAATTATGGCTGCAGTATATGCAATTTCTTCCACTTTTTGAGTGACACAAAGATGCTTATCTAAATGGTGAAAATGCAACAGCTGTTAATCAGACTCACTTTCACTTTACATAGTGCACCAAGACATAGTTTCTCGCTTACGACCACACCGGCCTGAGTACGCCTGATCTCGTCTGATCTCGGAAGCTAAGCAGGGTCGGGCCTGGTTAGTACTTGGATGGGAGACTTCCTGGGAATACCAGGTGCTGTAAGCTTTTTGTCAACTCTTTGTCCGTTTTTTTGTCCGTTTTTTCCACAAGGCTGAAATATGTGCCCTTGCTTTGAAATAAGTAAGCAAGTTTAGTTTGTATTTCATCCAACAATCTGTGCTACAAATTATGGCTGCAGTATATGCAATTTCTTCCACTTTTTGAGTGACACAAAGATGCTTATCTAAATGGTGAAAATGCAACAGCTGTTAATCAGACTCACTTTCACTTTACATAGTGCACCAAGACATAGTTTCTCGCTTACGACCACACCGGCCTGAGTACGCCTGATCTCGTCTGATCTCGGAAAGCTAAGCAGGGTCGGGCCTGGTTAGTACTTGGATGGGAGACTTCCTGGGAATACCAGGTGCTGTAAGCTTTTTGTCAACTCTTTGTCCGTTTTTTCCCACAAGGCTGAAATATGTGCCCTTGCTTTGAAATAAGTAAGCAAGTTTAGTTTGTATTTCATCCAACAATCTGTGCTACAAATTATGGCTGCAGTATATGCAATTTCTTCCACTTTTTGAGTGACACAAAGATGCTTATCTAAATGGTGAAAATGCAACAGCTGTTAATCAGACTCACTTTCACTTTACATAGTGCACCAAGACATAGTTTCTCGCTTACGACCACACCGGCCTGAGTACGCCTGATCTCGTCTGATCTCGGAAGCTAAGCAGGGTCGGGCCTGGTTAGTACTTGGATGGGAGACTTCCTGGGAATACCAGGTGCTGTAAGCTTTTTGTCAACTCTTTGTCCGTTTTTTCCCACAAGGCTGAAATATGTGCCCTTGCTTTGAAATAAGTAAGCAAGTTTAGTTTGTATTTCATCCAACAATCTGTGCTACAAATTATGGCTGCAGTATATGCAATTTCTTCCACTTTTTGAGTGACACAAAGATGCTTATCTAAATGGTGAAAATGCAACAGCTGTTAATCAGACTCACTTTCACTTTACATAGTGCACCAAGACATAGTTTCTCGCTTACCACCACACCGGCCTGAGTACGCCTGATCTCGTCTGATCTCGGAAGCTAAGCAGGGTCGGGCCTGGTTAGTACTTGGATGGGAGACTTCCTGGGAATACCAGGTGCTGTAAGCTTTTTGTCACTGCCTTGTGGAATTTCAACTCTTTGTCCGTTTATTCCCACAAGGCTGAAATATGTGCCCTTGCTTTGAAATAAGTAAGCAAGTTTAGTTTGTATTTCATCCAACAATCTGTGCTACAAATTATGGCTGCAGTATATGCAATTTCTTCCACTTTTTGAGTGACACAAAGATGCTTATCTAAATGGTGAAAATGCAACAGCTGTTAATCAGACTCACTTTCACTTTACATAGTGCACCAAGACATAGTTTCTCGCTTACGACCACACCGGCCTGAGTACGCCTGATCTCGTCTGATCTCGGAAGCTAAGCAGGGTCGGGCCTGGTTAGTACTTGGATGGGAGACTTCCTGGGAATACCAGGTGCTGTAAGCTTTTTGTCAACTCTTTGTCCGTTTTTTCCCACAAGGCTGAAATATGTGCCCTTGCTTTGAAATAAGTAAGCAAGTTTAGTTTGTATTTCATCCAACAATCTGTGCTACAAATTATGGCTGCAGTATATGCAATTTCTTCCACTTTTTGAGTGACACAAAGATGCTTATCTAAATGGTGAAAATGCAACAGCTGTTAATCAGACTCACTTTCACTTTACATAGTGCACCAAGACATAGTTTCTCGCTTACGACCACACCGGCCTGAGTACGCCTGATCTCGTCTGATCTCGGAAGCTAAGCAGGGTCGGCCTGGTTAGTACTTGGATGGGAGACTTCCTGGGAATACCAGGTGCTGTAAGCTTTTTGTCAACTCTTTGTCCGTTTTTTCCCACAAGGCTGAAATATGTGCCCTTGCTTTGAAATAAGTAAGCAAGTTTAGTTTGTATTTCATCCAACAATCTGTGCTACAAATTATGGCTGCAGTATATGCAATTTCTTCCACTTTTTGAGTGACACAAAGATGCTTATCTAAATGGTGAAAATGCAACAGCTGTTAATCAGACTCACTTTCACTTTACATAGTGCACCAAGACATAGTTTCTCGCTTACGACCACACCGGCCTGAGTACGCCTGATCTCGTCTGATCTCGGAAGCTAAGCAGGGTCGGGCCTGGTTAGTACTTGGATGGGAGACTTCCTGGGAATACCAGGTGCTGTAAGCTTTTTGTCAACTCTTTGTCCGTTTTTTCCCACAAGGCTGAAATATGTGCCCTTGCTTTGAAATAAGTAAGCAAGTTTAGTTTTATTTCATCCAACAATCTGTGCTACAAATTATGGCTGCAGTATATGCAATTTCTTCCACTTTTTGAGTGACACAAAGATGCTTATCTAAATGGTGAAAATGCAACAGCTGTTAATCAGACTCACTTTCACTTTACATAGTGCACCAAGACATAGTTTCTCGCTTACGACCACACCGGCCTGAGTACGCCTGATCTCGTCTGATCTCGGAAGCTAAGCAGGGTCGGGCCTGGTTAGTACTTGGATGGGAGACTTCCTGGGAATACCAGGTGCTGTAAGCTTTTGTCACTGCTTTGGAATTTCAACTCTTTGTCCGTTTTTTCCCACAAGGCTGAAATATGTGCCCTTGCTTTGAAATAAGTAAGCAAGTTTAGTTTGTATTTCATCCAACAATCTGTGCTACAAATTATGGCTGCAGTATATGCAATTTCTTCCACTTTTTGAGTGACACAAAGATGCTTATCTAAATGGTGAAAATGCAACAGCTGTTAATCAGACTCACTTTCACTTTACATAGTGCACCAAGACATAGTTTCTCGCTTACGACCACACCGGCCTGAGTACGCCTGATCTCGTCTGATCTCGGAAGCTAAGCAGGGTCGGGCCTGGTTAGTACTTGGATGGGAGACTTCCTGGGAATACCAGGTGCTGTAAGCTTTTTGTCAACTTGTGGAATTTCAACTCTTTGTCCGTTTTTTCCCACAAGGCTGAAATATGTGCCCTTGCTTTGAAATAAGTAAGCAAGTTTAGTTTGTATTTCATCCAACAATCTGTGCTACAAATTATGGCTGCAGTATATGCAATTTCTTCCACTTTTTGAGTGACACAAAGATGCTTATCTAAATGGTGAAAATGCAACAGCTGTTAATCAGACTCACTTTCACTTTACATAGTGCACCAAGACATAGTTTCTCGCTTACGACCACACCGGCCTGAGTACGCCTGATCTCGTCTGATCTCGGAAGCTAAGCAGGGTCGGGCCTGGTTAGTGGATGGGAGACTTCCTGGGAATACCAGGTGCTGTAAGCTTTTTGTCAACTCTTTGTCCGTTTTTTCCCACAAGGCTGAAATATGTGCCCTTGCTTTGAAATAAGTAAGCAAGTTTAGTTTGTATTTCATCCAACAATCTGTGCTACAAATTATGGCTGCAGTATATGCAATTTCTTCCACTTTTTGAGTGACACAAAGATGCTTATCTAAATGGTGAAAATGCAACAGCTGTTAATCAGACTCACTTTCACTTTACATAGTGCACCAAGACATAGTTTCTCGCTTACGACCACACCACCGGCCTGAGTACGCCTGATCTCGTCTGATCTCGGAAGCTAAGCAGGGTCGGGCCTGGTTAGTACTTGGATGTGCTACAAATTATGGCTGCAGTATATGCAATTTCTTCCACTTTTTGAGTGACACAAAGATGCTTATCTAAATGGTGAAAATGCAACAGCTGTTAATCAGACTCACTTTCACTTTACATAGTGCACCAAGACATAGTTTCTCGCTTACGACCACACCGGCCTGAGTACGCCTGATCTCGTCTGATCTCGGAAGCTAAGCAGGGTCGGGCCTGGTTAGTACTTGGATGGGAGACTTCCTGGGAATACCAGGTGCTGTAAGCTTTTTGTCAACTCTTTGTCCGTTTTTTCCCACAAGGCTGAAATATGTGCCCTTGCTTTGAAATAAGTAAGCAAGTTTAGTTTGTATTTCATCCAACAATCTGTGCTACAAATTATGGCTGCAGTATATGCAATTTCTTCCACTTTTTGAGTGACACAAAGATGCTTATCTAAATGGTGAAAATGCAACAGCTGTTAATCAGACTCACTTTCACTTTACATAGTGCACCAAGACATAGTTCTCGCTTACGACCACACCGGCCTGAGTACGCCTGATCTCGTCTGATCTCGGAAGCTAAGCAGGGTCGGGCCTGGTTAGTACTTGGATGGGAGACTTCCTGGGAATACCAGGTGCTGTAAGCTTTTTGTCAACTCTTTGTCCGTTTTTTCCCACAAGGCTGAAATATGTGCCCTTGCTTTGAAATAAGTAAGCAAGTTTAGTTTGTATTTCATCCAACAATCTGTGCTACAAATTATGGCTGCAGTATATGCAATTTCTTCCACTTTTTGAGTGACACAAAGATGCTTATCTAAATGGTGAAAATGCAACAGCTGTTAATCAGACTCACTTTCACTTTACATAGTGCACCAAGACATAGTTTCTCGCTTACGACCACACCGGCCTGAGTACGCCTGATCTCGTCTGATCTCGGAAGCTAAGCAGGGTCGGGCCTGGTTAGTACTTGGATGGGAGACTTCCTGGGAATACCAGGTGCTGTAAGTTGTCCGTTTTTTCCCACAAGGCTGAAATATGTGCCCTTGCTTTGAAATAAGTAAGCAAGTTTAGTTTGTATTTCATCCAACAATCTGTGCTACAAATTATGGCTGCAGTATATGCAATTTCTTCCACTTTTTGAGTGACACAAAGATGCTTATCTAAATGGTGAAAATGCAACAGCTGTTAATCAGACTCACTTTCACTTTACATAGTGCACCAAGACATAGTTTCTCTCTTACGACCACACCGGCCTGAGTACGCCTGATCTCGTCTGATCTCGGAAGCTAAGCAGGGTCGGGCCTGGTTAGTACTTGGATGGGAGACTTCCTGGGAATACCAGGTGCTGTAAGCTTTTTGTCAACTCTTTGTCCGTTTTTTCCCACAAGGCTGAAATATGTGCCCACAAAGATATATAGCCCTTCGTACATCAGCTGATATCTCAAAGTGCTGTACAGAAACCCAGCCTAAAACCCCAAACAGCAAGCAATGCAGGTGTAGAAGCACGGTGGCTAGGAAAAACTCCCTAGAAAGGCCAAAACCTAGGAAGAAACCTAGAGAGGAACCAGGCTATGTGGGGTGGCCAGTCCTCTTCTGGCTGTGCCGGGTGGAGATTATAACAGAACATGGCCAAGATGTTCAAATGTTCATAAATGACCAGCATGGTCGAATAATAATAAGGCAGAACAGTTGAACTGGAGCAGCAGCACAGTCAGGTGGAAGTTGAAACTGAGCAGCAGCATGGCCAGGTGGACTGGGGACAGCAAGGAGTCATCATGTCAGGTAGTCCTGGGGCATGGTCCTAGGGCTCAGGTCAGTTGAAACTGGAACAGCAGCATGGCCAGGTGGACTGGGGACAGCAAGGAGTCATCATGTCAGGTAGTCCTGGAGCTCAGGTCCTAGGGCAGGTCCTCCGAGAGAGAGAAAGAAAGAGAGAAGGAGAGAATTAGAGAACGCACACTTAGATTCACACAGGACACCGAATAGGACAGGAGAAGTACTCCAGATATAACAAACTGACCCCAGCCCCCCGACACATAAACTACTGCAGCATAAATACTGGAGGCTGAGACAGGAGGGGTCAGGAGACACTGTGGCCCCATCCGAGGTCACCCCCGGACAGGGCCAAACAGGAAGGATATAACCCCACCCACTTTGCCAAAGCACAGCCCCCACACCACTAGAGGGATATCTTCAACCACCAACTTACCATCCTGAGACAAGGCTGAGTATAGCCCACAAAGATCTCCGCCACGGCACAACCCAAGGGGGGCCTGGTTAGTACGCCAACCCAGACAGGATGACCACAACAGTGAATCAACCCACTCAGGTGACGCACCCTCCAGGGACGGCATGAGAGAGCCCCAGCAAGCCAGTGACCCAGCCCCTGTAATAGGGTTAGAGGCAGAGAATCCCAGTGGAAAGAGGGGAACCGGCCAGGCAGAGACAGCAAGGGCGGTTCGTTGCTCCAGAGCCTTTCCGTTCACCTTCCCACTCCTGGGCCAGACTACACTCAATCATATGACCCACTGAAGAGATGAGTCTTCAGTAAAGACTTAAAGGTTGAGACCGAGTTTGCGTCTCTGACATGGGTAGGCAGACCGTTCCATAAAAATGGAGCTCTATAGGAGAAAGCCCTGCCTCCAGCTGTTTGCTTAGAAATTCTAGGGACAATTAGGAGGCCTGCGTCTTGTGACCGTAGCGTACGTGTAGGTATGTACGGCAGGACCAAATCAGAGAGATAGGTAGGAGCAAGCCCATGTAATGCTTTGTAGGTTAGCAGTAAAACCTTGAAATCAGCCCTTGCTTTGACAGGAAGCCAGTGTAGAGAGGCTAGCACTGGAGTAATATGATCAAATTTTTTGGTTCTAGTCAGGATTCTAGCAGCCGTATTTAGCACTAACTGAAGTTTATTTAGTGCTTTATCCGGGTAGCCGGAAAATAGAGCATTGCAGTAGTCTAACCTAGAAGTGACAAAAGCATGGATTAATTTTTCTGCATCATTTTTGGACAGAAAGTTTCTGATTTTTGCAATGTTACGTAGATGGAAAAAAGATGTCCTTGAAATGGTCTTGATATGTTCTTCAAAAGAGAGATCAGGGTCCAGAGTAACGCCGAGGTCCTTCACAGTTTTATTTGAGACGACTGTACAACCATTAAGATTAATTGTCAGATTCAACAGAATATCTCTTTGTTTCTTGGGACCTAGAACAAGCATCTCTGTTTTGTCCGAGTTTAATAGTAGAAAGTTTGCAGCCATCCACTTCCTTATGTCTGAAACACATGCTTCTAGCGAGGGCAATTTTGGGGCTTCACCATGTTTCATTGAAATGTACAGCTGTGTGTCATCCGCATAGCAGTGAAAGTTTACATTATGTTTTCGAATAACATCCCCAAGAGAAAATATATAGTGAGAACAATAGTGGTCCTAAAACGGAACCTTGAGGAACACCGAAATTTACAGTTGATTTGTCAGAGGACAAACCATTCACAGAGACAAACTGATATCTTTCCGACAGATAAGATCTAAACCAGGCCAGAACTTGTCCGTGTAGACCAATTTGGGTTTCCAATCTCTCCAAAAGAATGTGGTGATCGATGGTATCAAAAGCGGCACTAAGGTCTAGGAGCACGAGGACAGATGCAGAGCTCGGTCCGATGCCATTAAAATGTCATTTACCACCTTCACAAGTGCCGTCTCAGTGCTATGATGGGGTCTAAAACCAGACTGAAGCATTTCGTATACATTGTTTGTCTTCAGGAAGGCAGTGAGTTGCTGAGCAACAGCCTTCTCTAAAATTTTTGAGAGGAATGGAAGATTCGATATAGGCCGATAGTTTTTTATATTTTCTGGGTCAAGGTTTGGCTTTTTCAAGAGAGGCTTTATTACTGCCACTTTTAGTGAGTTTGGTACACATCCAGTGGATAGAGAGCCGTTTATTATGTTCAACATAGGAGGGCCAAGCACAGGAAGCAGCTCTTTCAGTAGTTTAGTTGGAATAGGGTCCAGTATGCAGCTTGAAGGTTTAGAGGCCATGATTATTTTCATCATTGTGTCAAGAGATATAGTACTAAAACACTTGAGCGTCTCTCTTGATCCTAGGTCCTGGCAGAGTTGTGCAGACTCAGGACAACTGAGGTTTGGAGGAATACGCAGGTTTAAAGAAGAGTCCGTAATTTGCTTTCTAATAATCATAATCTTTTCCTCAAAGAAGTTCATGAATTTATCACTGCTAAAGTGAAAGTCATCCTCTCTTGGGGAATGCTGCTTTTTAGTTAGCTTTGCGACAGTATCAAAAAGGAATTTCGGATTGTTCTTATTTTCCTCAATTAAGTTAGAAAAATAGGATGATCGAGCAGCAGTAAGGGCTCTTCGGTACTGCACGGTACTGTCATGCTTATCTAAATGGTGAAAATGCAACAGCTGTTAATCA
Source organism: Oncorhynchus tshawytscha (assembly GCF_018296145.1). Lineage (NCBI taxonomy): Eukaryota > Metazoa > Chordata > Actinopteri > Salmoniformes > Salmonidae > Oncorhynchus > Oncorhynchus tshawytscha. Next base: position 1,227 of record NW_024606910.1, on the reverse strand, counting down.
GACTCACTTTCACTTTACATAGTGCACCAAGACATAGTTTCTCGCTTACGACCACACCGGCCTGAGTACGCCTGATCTCGTCTGATCTCGGAAGCTAAGCAGGGTCGGGCCTGGTTAGTACTTGGATGGGAGACTTCCTGGGAATACCAGGTGCTGTAAGCTTTTTGTCACTGCCTTGTGGAATTTCAACTCTTTGTCCGTTTTTTCCCACAAGGCTGAAATATGTGCCCTTGCTTTGAAATAAGTAAGCAAGTTTAGTTTGTATTTCATCCAACAATCTGTGCTACAAATTATGGCTGCAGTATATGCAATTTCTTCCACTTTTTGAGTGACACAAAGACTTATCTAAATGGTGAAAATGCAACAGCTGTTAATCAGACTCACTTTCACTTTACATAGTGCACCAAGACATAGTTTCTCGCTTACGACCACACCGGCCTGAGTACGCCTGATCCTGATCTCGGAAGCTAAGCAGGGTCGGGCTGATCTCGGAAGCTAAGTGCAGGGTTTTGGCCTGGTTAGTACTTGGATGGGAGACTTCCTGGGAATACCAGGTGCTGTAAAGAGTTTTGTCAACTCTTTGTCCGTTTTTCCCAGGCTGAAATGCATTTTCAGACCAGGCGAAATAAGGCTGAAATGGTCGTAAGTTTAGTTTGTATTTCATCCAACAATCTTGGTGCACTATGTAAAGTGAATATGAGTCTGATTAACAGCTGTTGCATTTTCACCATTTAGATAAGCATCTTTGTGTCACTCAAAAAGTGGAAGAAATTGCATATACTGCAGCCATAATTTGTAGCACAGATTGTTGGATGAAATACAAACTAAACTTGCTTACTTATTTCAAAGCAAGGGCATATTTCAGCCTTGTGGGAATAAACGGACAAAGAGTTGACAAAAACAAAAAGCTTACAGCACCTGGTATTCCCAGGAAGTCTCCCATCCAAGTACTAACCAGGCCCGACCCTGCTTAGCTTCCGAGATCAGACGAGATCAGGCGTACTCAGGCCGGTGTGGTCGTAAGCGAGAAACTATGTCTTGGTGCACTATGTAAAGTGAAAGTGAGTCTGATTAACAGCTGTTGCATTTTCACCATTTAGATAAGCATCTTTGTGTCACTCAAAAAGTGGAAGAAATTGCATATACTGCAGCCATAATTTGTAGCACAGATTGTTGGATGAAATACAAACTAAACTTGCTTACTTATTTCAAAGCAAGGGCACATAT
>NW_024606909.1:0-13632 GCF_018296145.1 Oncorhynchus tshawytscha | reverse complement strand
TATTTCCTTATTAGAATGCTGGTGGGCGGAGTTGGGAGGGTCGTCAGCTACATGGGAAACACCTGGGCCCGGTGTCTCCCAGGATAAATACACCACTTCCCCATTCATGGAGGAGACTCTCTCCATGCAGACACCTTTATGGATTTTGTTGTGTTTCTTGGTGGTTTCTGAGTTGTTTGAGACAACATCTTTCAACACCCTGCATTATCACATTCATGCATAACACTCACTTACACTACTGATTACACACACTATTGTATATTTTCCTTAGTTGCTTTAGTTAATAAATATATCTTTTGTTACACCTTATCTCACGTTGTCTCCCTTTTTGTTACGGGCTTTGAGCCGGTTCGTGACAAGTGGGGGCTCATCCGGATCTTTGAACTATTGGTTTGGGAGACCGTGAAGGTAAGTGTTTGGTTTGCATGTTTTGTTTGAGTTTGATAGGCCCAGTATTGGTTGCCTTTGTTGTTTGGTTTGTGTGCTGTGTTGGAGAGTATAATGGTTAGTTTCCAGGCCCTGCCTAGCCTGAACTCTGGTTCTACTTTCTGTTGGGACGTCAGTCTGAGGTGAGTAATCGGCTGTGTACCTCAGTGGGAGATTTGGGTAGGGTAGTGGAACTTGCTACCCGGAGCTATAGCCTTTTTCCCCTGATAGGTTTAGCGACGTGTTTCATTTTTGGAACATGTTGGGCATGGTTAATGTTTGTTATTTTTGTGTGGTGTCTGTGGACTGAGCAGTTGTCTCGGGGCACATCCGTGGCTTGGTGGAATTTGCCAGCATGCTGGGGAGTTTTCCTTGCCAGCGGGCTACAGTGTGTAAATTCCCACCGCAAATCTGCACGAAGACTAGGGTTGAGTTATTGTAGGTTTTGGGGAAGCTCCGTATCTCATCTCTCTTCTGTGGTGCTCAGGGTGATTGTCAATTCTCGGGTTGTGGTCTGGTGTGCCTAGCAGAAGGGAAGAGCGAAAAATGTTTGTGTGATTATGGCGTCTTATGTAGATAAGTTCATTTGCTCTCCATCAGAGGAATTGTTAGATTTAGGTACTAAAGAACAGCTGTTGAAGGTCGCGGAACACTACAAGGTTGAGATAAAAACGTCTAAAGAATTCTATTAGGTTGATATTGAAGGCCAATCTGATGGAGAGTGGTATTCTTGAAGTTACCACTGGGCCAGCCTCTGCTGAGGATTTGTTGTCTCCTCATAACGTTACAATGGACATTCCATCGGTTAGCCCTAGTAGCCTTCCTTTTTGAACAGCAGAAAGAACTGCTTTTGTTACAGCTGGAGCATGATCGTGAGAAGAGAGAGCATGATCGTGCATGAAAAATATGAAAAGGAATTGGCATTTAAACAAGATATGGAGCGTGCTAAAATCAAGTTGCAACAAGAACGTATATAGTTGGTTAGGGAAGGAAAGATCTCAGGGAGAGTTTGTTTTGGGAAGGTGACCCAGATTTACCTAGGGGTAGTTCTGCTTTTGGTCGTGCCCCAGAGACATTTGATATTGTTGGGAACTTACGGTTATTGCCTCAGTTTAATGAAAAGGACCCCGAGACATTCTTTAAGTTGTTTGAGCGGGTTGCTGACGCTAGGAGTTGGCCTGACTCTGACCGCACTTTAATGTTGCAGTGTGTGCTGACTGGTAAAGCGCAGGAAGCATATTCAGCTCTTAGTGTACACGACAGTGCCAGTTATGATAAAGTTAAAACAGCTGTGTTACAGATTTATGAACTGGTCCCTGAGGCTTACCGCCAACGATTTAGAACTTTAAAAGGGATGATAAGCAGACTCATGTTGAGTTTGCGCGACAGTTATCTTTACAGTTTAATCGCTGGTGTTCCGCCTCTGCAGTTGTGACTTTCAAGGGCTGTGTGATCTGATTATGTTAGAGCAATTTAAGGACACAATTCCTGATCGTATTGCCACGTATATTAACGAACAGAAAGTAAAGAATGTTGCTGAAGCTGCGGTTTTGGCGGACGAGTATGTGTTGACTCACAAAAGTGTCTTTGCAGAGCCCCGTATTCGGAAAGAGTGGGGGCGTTCAGATAGATTTGGGCTTCGCTCACCGATATACTTTGGTTCACGGGCAGAGTTCTATTCAACTAGGGTTGAGCCTGACTCCCATGGTAAAGCTGACTTTGGGCAGGAGTGTCACTACTGTCAAGGTTCAGGTCATTGGAAAAACGAATGTCCACTTCTCAGGTCAAAGGGTGCTTATGCTAAATCTAAGCCTACCGTGTTAGCTGCACCTGTTCCACATCAGTTCACTCATGACTCATTTCCTCAGGCCCAGGAGAATGTGAAAGTCCATATTGATCCAGACTATTTACCTTTCATTACAGAAGGTTTTGTGTCTATGTTAGGAAGTAACGACCTAGTGCCAGTGAAGATCCTGAGAGACACAGGTGCCTCTGAATCATTTGTGTTGGAGTCTGTGTTACCCTTTTCTGCTGAGACTGATTCGGGAATACTGTTCTAATTAGGGGAATAGGTTTGAACACTCTGTCAGTTCCATTGCATAAAATGATGTTGGATTGTGGGCTGGTGAAGGGTGAAGTTGTTGTGGGGTGCGTCCTTCGTTGCCTATTGAGGGTATCGACGTTATCCTTGGGAATAACTTGGCTGGTGAGCGTGTATGGCCAGTCGTGTTTCCATCTCTAGTGGTTTCCACTAAGCCATCATTTGTTGGGATTCCTGATGAGAGTGTACAGAGTTTCCCAGAGGTGTTCTCTGCGTGTGCAGTGACACGTTCTATGAGCCGTGGCGAACTGGTTACTGTGCCGACTAATGATAATAATACAAAGTATGTCACTGTTTTCCCTGTTATCCCGTTATCTGTAACCCGGGCAGATCTAATCAATGCGCAACGGGATGACCCCACGTTGGAAGAGTTGCGTGATCAAATTGTGCCTGTAGAACAGTTGGAGATGTCGCCCATGGCTATTTTCTCCAAGAGGATGTCCTGATGAGAAAGTGGGTGTCTCATGATAGTTGTTTTCTGGGGAGGCAATTAGTCAGGTTGTTGTACCAGTTAAGCTTCGTGAGTTGGTGTTGGAAACTTCTCACAGCGACGTTGCTGGACATATGGGGGTGAGGAAAACCTACAATCGCATATTAAGACATTTCTTTTGGCCTAGATTAAAGAGGGATGTTTCTGATTTTATCAAAACTTGTCACACCTGTCAATTAACTGGTAAGCCTAATCAAGCTATTAAACCAGTACCATTGTTTCCTATTCCTGTACTCAGCCAACCTTTTGAGTATCTGATTATTGACTGTGTGGGTCCTCTGCCTCGTTCTAAAAAGGGTAGCAGTTACCTGTTCACTGTGATGTGTCAGACCACTAGGTTTCCTGCTGCCTATCCTCTCCGATCTATCACGACTAAATCGGTGTTAAAAGCTTTGACTCAGTTTCTTTCATTGTTTGGAATCCCTAAGGTCATTCAGAGTGATCAAGGATCTAATTTTACCTCTAATCTGTTTAGTCAGGTTCTTCAACAGCTCCATATTAAACACAATTTGTCTAGCGCCTATCACACGCAAAGTCAAGGAGCACTGGAACGTTTCCATCAAACACTTCAGTCTTTGTTGAGAGCTTATTGTACTGAGATGGATAAGGATTGGGATGAGGGGTTGCCTTGGTTACTTCCAGGATGACTGGAAGTCTCCCGAGCCTCAGTCCCTATTATCGTATGTGTGTGATTTCCGGCGACGACTGTACGCCGCTGGTGAAATGGCTAAAGAGAAGTTATCATCTTCACAGGAGAGGATGAAGGGCATATTTGATCGCCGAACTGAGCCTCATCACTTTAGTCCAGGTGACCAGGTTCTTGCTCTGCTGCCAATTGTTGGTTCTCCTTTTCAAGCCAAGTTTCAAGGTCCATATACAGTGGTGCGCCAGTACACTGAGCAAAATTATCTAGTTGCCACTCCAGAACGGAGGAAAGCACACCAGCTGTGCCATGTAAATCTGTTAAAACCCTATTATGCACGTTCCTCTGAGACTGAACAGTGGGATTCTACAGAGGACGGTAAACCTGTTCTTTTGGCTGATACCGTTGTTTCCTTGGGTTCTTGTCGTGCTAGATCTGTGCATGAGGAGGAAGATGTTCCTGGTCCTGACGATTGTATATTGCAGGGTAGATTGAAAAATTCAGAAACACTGGATATTTTAGACAGTCTTCTCACTCACCTACCTGTTGATGGGCGGAAAGAGATGGTTGGTCTTATTCAGAGATTTCCAGGTTTGTTTTCTGATACACCTACACGTACAAACTTAATAGAACATGATATTGACATTGGAGGTGCTGACCCCATTCGTCAGCGGTTCTATAGAGTTTCTTCAGAGAAACTACGTTGTCTGGATGCTGAGGTCAAGTACATGCTGGAGAGTAAGATAGCAGAGCCTTCTTTCTCCAGTTGGGCTTCTCCCTGTATCTTGGTCAGTAAACCGGATGGAACAAACCGTTTTTGTACGGACTACCGTAAGGTAAACAGTGTCACAAAGCCAGATTCATTTCCTCTTCCTCGGATGGAGGACTGTGTTGATCAAGTCGGTGCAGCTAAGTTTGTGAGCAAATTTGACCTGTTAAAAGGCTATTGGCAGGTGCCACTGACGAGTAGGGCACGTGAAATCTCTGCCTTTATTACACCCTTTGGTCTGTACTCGTATTCGGTTATGAGTTTCGGTCTGCGCAATGCACCTGCCACTTTTCAGCGACTTATGAACCGGGTTGTCGCCGGTCTGACCGGGTGCGCTGTTTATTTGTAGTAATTTTTGTAGTAATATATGCAGATACTTGGGTAGAACATCTGTCCCGTATTCAAGCCTTGTTCGAACGTCTGGCTGCGGGTCTCCTCACAATCAATCTGGCTAAATGTGAGTTTGCTCAGGCGACCGTTACATACCTTGGAAAAGTGGTTGGGCAGGGTGAAGTGCGTCCTGTTCGGGCTAAGGTGGTAGCTATTGATGCTTTTCCACCACCAACTACTAAAAAGGAGCTGATGCGTTTCTTGGGCATGATTGGTTATTACCGTAGTTTTTGAAATAACTTCTCTACTGTGGTCGCTCCCTTGACAGATATGCTGAAAGCTAAGGCTGTTTACGTTTGGTCTACTCGTTGTCAACACGCTTTTGAAGATGCAAAGAGGTCTGACCTCAACTCCGGTGCTGGCTGCTCCTCGCGTGGATTTGTCATTTACCTTGCAGGTGGATGCTAGTCATGTGGGGGCAGGTGCAGTTTTGCTGCAAGCAGATGTGTCTGGGGTTGAGAGGCCTGTTAGTTTCTTTTCCAAAAAGTTTAACGATTATCAGTTGAACTATTCGGTTATTGAAAAGGAAGCGCTAGCACTCATTTGGGCGCTACAACACTTCGAAGTGTATGTCGGGTCGGGAGTAGTACCCATTGTGGTCTACACCGACCATAACCCCCTCACTTTTTTGAGGTCCATGATGTGTCCAAACCAGAGGATAATGCGATGGTGTTTATTTTTACAATCATTCCATCTTGATGTGAGGCACATCCGGGGGACTGAAAACGTGATTGCTGATGCGCCCTGTTCCTAAATGTTTACGTGACTGACCATTGTTTCGTATTGTCATGTTCTCTCTGTCCTGTCTCCTCCCTCCTGGTCTTGTTTTCTTATTTCCTCTTAAATGTTGCTTCCTGTGCGAAGGTCGCTGAGGTCTGGGGAGGAGGTTGGCTGGGGCAAATTGTAAGTGTGAACACGTAAACCCTCATCAATTTGTGACGCAGAAGCTGTGTCAATTTTGAACTTAGAGGCTGGTATTTTGTTCCGGGGTCCTTGTTGGTCCCCGGTTTTATGGGGGGGGATGTGACGACCCTCTCACTCTGTCTGCCGTATTCTCTCTCTGTTATTTCCTTATTAGGATGTCAGTGGGTGGAGTTGGGAGGGTCGTCAGCTGCATGGGAAACACCTGGGCCCGGTGTCTCCCAGGATAAATACACCACTTCCCCATTCATGGAGGAGACTCTCTCCATGCAGACAACTTTATGGATTTTGTTGTGTTTCTTGGTGGTTTCTGAGTTGTTTGCGACAACATCTTTCAACACCCTGCATTATCACATTCATGCATAACACTCACTTACACTACTGATTACTGATTACACACACCATTGTATATTTTCCTTAGTTGCTTTAGTTAATAAATATATATTTTGTTACACCTTATCTCCACGTTGTCTTTGTTACGGGCTTTGAGCCGGTTCGTGACAATAGGAAAAGGATTGAAAAGAAATTACCAGTAGATTGTCGACTTGATTCCTGACGATGACCGGTTGTCTAGCTTGCAAGAAATTTTTTTGAAAGTATGATGTTGACATGACCAGTCATATCAAAGCTAAGGTAGATATAACGTGATTTGACATCATTTTATCTGTGGTCAATGACCTTGAGCCTTCTTGGATGGGCACTTCTAATGTAAATCTATGGCAGCACCCAAGGGTTTTGAATTTTCGAGCTCTCCCTGTATATTTTGTGGTGACGTAGTATCCCCATGAGTGACAGAACACTGAGCCAATCACGGCGCAACTAGAGAACATTACCAACCCCTAGGATCTTTATTTTCCTCTGGCTGCCCCACCACCACAGAAAGCACTGAGCTAGGCTGAAACACCTGCATTTGGGAGCTGCCTAACTCAAGAAAGCAAAAAGAGATCATGTTTACGTGGCTTAATTTTCTTAATTTTTTACTATTTCTGAAATGTAGAATAATAGTAAAGATATCAAAACTATGAAATATTACATATGGAATCATGTAGTAACCAAAAAAGTGTAAAACAAATAAAATTTTATTTTTGAGATTCTTCAAATAGCCACCCTTTGCCTTGATGACAGCTTTGCACAATCTTGGAATTCTCTCAACCAGCTTCAACAGTTGTGCCTTGTTAAAAGTTAATTTGTGGAATTTCTTTCCTTCTTAATGCTTTTGAGCCAATAAATTGTGTTGTGACACGGTTGAGGGGTATACAGAAGATAACCCTATTTGGTAAAAGACCAAGTACATATTATAGCAAGAACAGCACAAATAAGCCAAAAGAAATGACAGTCCATCATTACTTTAAGACATTGTCAGTCAATATGGAACCTTTCAAGAACTTTGAAAGTTTCTTCAAGTGCAGTTCAAAAACTATCAATCGCTATGATAAATCTGGCTCTCATGAGGACCGCCACAGGACAGGAAGACCCAGAGTTACCTCTGCTGGAGAAAATAAGTTCATTAGAGTTACCAGCCTTTCAAATTGCAGTTCAAATAAATGCTTCAGAGTTCAAGTATCAGACACATCTCAAATAAAATTTTATTTGTCACATACACATGGTTAGCAGATGTTAATGCGAGTGTAGCGAAATGCTTGTGCTTCTAGTTCCGACAATGCAGTAATAACCAACAAGTAATCTAACAATTCCAAAACTACTGTCTTATACACAGTGTAAGCGGATAAAAATATGTACATAAGGATATATGAGTGATGGTACAGAGCAGCATAGGCAAGATACAGTAGATGGTATCGAGTACAGTATATACATATGAGATGAGTATGTAAACAAAGTGGCATAGTTAAAGTGGCTAGTGATACATGTATTACATAAGGATGCAGTCGATGATATAGAGTACAGTATATACGTATGCATATGAGATGAATAATGTAGGGTATGTAAACATTATATAAGGTAGCATTGTTTAAAGGCTAGTGATATATTTACATTTCCCATCAATTCCCATTATTAAAGTGGCTGGAGTTGAGTGTCAGTGTCAGTGTGTTGGCAGCAGCCACTCAATGTTAGTGGTGGCTGTTTAACAGTCTGATGGCCTTGAGATAGAAGGTGTTTTCAGTCTCTCGGTCCCAGCTTTGATGCACCTGTACTGACCTCGCCTTCTGGATGATAGCGGGGTGAACAGGCAGTGGCTCGGGTGGTTGATGTCCTTGATGATCTTTATGGCCTTCCTGTAACATCGGGTGGTGTAGGTGTCCTGGAGGGCAGGTAGTTTGCCCCCGGTGATGCGTTGTGCAGACCTCACTACCCTCTGGAGAGCCTTACGGTTGAGGGCGGAGCAGTTGCCGTAGCAGGCGGTGATACAGCCCGCCAGGATGCTCTCTGTTGTGCATCTGTAGAAGTTTGTGAGTGCTTTTGGTGACAAGCCAAATTTCTTCAGCCTCCTGAGGTTGAAGAGGCGCTGCTGCGCCTTCTTCACGATGCTGTCTGTGTGAGTGGACCAATTCAGTTTGTCTGTGATGTGTATGCCGAGGAACTTAAAACTTGCTACCCTCTCCACTACTGTTCCATCTGTGGATAGGGGGTGTTCCCTCTGCTGTTTCCTGAAGTCCACAATCATCTCCTTAGTTTTGTTGACGTTGAGTGTGAGGTTATTTTCCTGACACCACACTCCGAGGGCCCTCACCTCCTCCCTGTAGGCCGTCTCGTCGTTGTTGGTAATCAAGCCTGCCACTGTGTGTCGTCCGCAAACTTGATGATTGAGTGATTGATGAGTGATTGAACAGGGAGTACAGGAGAGGGCTCAGAACGCACCCTTGTGGGGCCCCAGTGTTGAGGATCAGCGGGGAGGAGATGTTGTTGCCTACCCTCACCACCTGGGGCGGCCCGTCAGGAAGTCCAGTACCCAGTTGCACAGGGCGGGGTCGAGACCCAGGGTCTCGAGCTTGATGACGAGCTTGGAGGGTACTATGGTGTTGAATGCCGAGCTGTAGTCGATGAACAGCATTCTCACATAGGTATTCCTCTTGTCCAGATGGGTTAGGGCAGTGTGCAGTGAGGTTGAGATTGCATCGTCTGTGGACCTATTTGGGCGGTAAACAAATTGGAGTGGGTCTAGGGTGTCAGGTAGGGTGGAGGTGATATGGTCCTTGACTAGTCTCTCAAAGCACTTCATGATGACGGATGTGAGTGCTACGTGTCGGTAGTCGTTTAGCTCAGTTACCTTAGCTTTCTTGGGAACAGGAACAATGGTGGCCCTCTTGAAGCATGTGGGAACAGCAGACTGGTATAGGGATTGATTGAATATGTCCGTAAACACACCGGCCAGCTGGTCTGCGCATGCTCTGAGGGCGCGGCTGGGGATGCCGTCTGGGCCTGCAGCCTTGCGAGGGTTAACACGTTTAAATGTCTTACTCACCTCGGCTGCAGTGAAGGAGAGACCACATGTTTTCATTGCAGGCCGTGTCAGTGGCACTGTATTGTCCTCAAAGCGGGCAAAAAAGTTATTTAGTCTGCCTGGGAGCAAGACATCCTGGTCCGTGACTGGGCTGGATTTCTTCCTGTAGTCCGTGATTGACTGTAGACCCTGCCACATGCCTCTTGTGTCTGAGCCGTTGAATTGAGATTCTACTTTGTCTCTGTACTGATGCTTAGCTTGTTTGATAGCCTTGCGGAGGGAATAGCTGCACTGTTTGTATTCAGTCATGTCACCAGACACCTTGCCCTGATTAAAAGCAGTGGTTCGCGCTTTCAGTTTCACACGAATGCTGCCATCAATCCACGGTTTCTGGTTAGGGAATGTTTTAATCGTTGCTATGGGAACGACATCTTCAACGCACGTTCTAATGAACTCGCACACCGAATCAGCGTATTCGTCAATGTTGTTGTCTGACGCAATACGAAACATCTCCCAGTCCACGTGATGGAAGCAGTCTTGGAGTGTGGAGTCAGCTTGGTCAGACCAGCGTTGGACAGACCTCAGCGTGGGAGCCTCTTGTTTTAGTTTCTGTCTGTCTGATCAACAAAATGGAGTCGTGGTCAGCTTTTCCGAAAGGGGGCGGGGCAGGGCCTTATATGCGTCGCAGAAGTTAGAGTAACAATGATCCAAGGTCTTTCCACCCCTGGTTGCGCAATCGATATGCTGATAAAATTTAGGGAGTCTTGTTTTCAGATTAGCCTTGTTAAAATCCCCAGCTACAATGAATGCAGCCTCCGGATAAATCGTTTCCAGTTTGCAGAGAGTTAAATAAAGTTTGTTCAGAGCCATCGATGTGTCTGCTTGGGGGGGGATATTTAGGGCTGTGATTATAATCGAAGAGAATTCTCTTGGTAGATAATGCGGTCTACATTTGATTGTGAGGAATTCTAAATCAGGTGAACAGAAGGATTTGAGTTCCTGTATGTTTCTTTCATCACACCATGTCACGTTGGTCATAAGGCATACGCCCCCGCCCCTCTTCTTACCAGAAAGATGTTTGTCTCTGTCGGCGCGATGCGTGGAGAAACCCGTTGGCTGCACCACCTCGGATAGCGTCGTTCCAGTGAGCCATGTTTCCGTGAAGCATAGAACGTTACAGTCTCTGATGTCCCTCTGGAATGCTACCCTTGCTCGGATTTCATCAACCTTGTTGTCAAGAGACTGGACATTGGCAAGAAGAATGCTAGGGAGTGGTGCACAGTGTGCCCGTCTCCGGAATCTGACCAGAAGACCGCCTCGTTTCCCTCTTTTTCGGAGTCATTTTTTTGGGTCGCTGCATGGAATCCACTCCGTTGTCCTGTTTGTAAGGCAGAACACAGGATCCGCGTCGCGAAAAACATATTCTTGGTCGTACTGATGGTGAGTTGACGCTGATCTTATATTCAGTAGTTCTTCTCGACTGTATGTAATGAAACCTAAGATGACCTGGGGTACTAATGTAAGAAATAACACGTAAAAAAACAAAAAACTGCATAGTTTCCTAGGAACGCGAAGCGAGGCGGCCATCTCTGTCGGCGCCGGAAGTCAGGGAACAACATCAACTGTTCAGAGGAGACTGCATGAAATCAGGCCTTCATGGTCGAATTGCTGCAACGGAACCACTACTAAAGGACACCAATAAGAAGAGACCTGCCTTGGCCAAGTAACATGAGAAATGGACATTAATTTGTCCTTTGGTCCGATGAGTCCAAATTTGAGATTTTTGGTTCCAACCGCCGTTTCTTTGTGAGACACAAAGTAGGTAAACGGATGATCTCCGTATGTGTGGTTCCCACCCTGAAGTATGGACGAGGAGGTATATGTGGGAACTCTTTCAAGAATGTTGGAAAAGCATTCCAGGTGAAGCTGGTTTGAAAGAATGCCAACAGTGTGCAAAGCTGTCATCAAGGCAAAGGGTGGCTACATTGAAGAATCAAAAATATATTTTGATTTGTTAAACACTGAGTTACTGCATGATTACGTGTTATTTCATAGTTTGATGAGGTCTTCACTATTATTCTACAATGTTGAAAATGGCACAAATAAGGAAAAACCCTTGAATGAGTAGGTATTTCCAAACTTTTGACTGGTACTGGTTAAAACAAGTAATATGTTTTAAATGGTCTTCCCTGTTTCCAAAATATGTTGTTCAAAACAGTTCAGTTACTAGGTACTCTGCCAGGTACTCTGCCAGCTCCAACTCCATGGGGGCGTAGGTCTGAACATTGCTTCGATATAAGTGGGAACTGCCCCAATGAAATCACACTATTTCATCAGAACTTCTGAGTCTGCTCTAATCTCCTCCTCCCAATGTGTCTCTCGTGCCAGACAGCTTACTTCCACACGTGAGACTGGATCTGCTCTCAGGTACAGATGGAGCTAAAGCAAACATCAAATTGCAGTTGACTTGTAAGTAAATAATCATAACAGTCATGGGAGGCTGGGACCTGATAAACCGGACAACTACATCCAACAAGAAACGAAGGACAGAGGGATACAGTAGCTAGATCCTTCTCGTTGCGGATCTGTTGGGATAAAATCCACAACCAATTTTATTGATCCCCAACATTGACATGTTGGGACTAAACCAGCATAAAACCGGGTGTATCACAAAGAATGATCAAATTAATTTGCCAGCTACAGAAACATTGAGAAATAGTTTGGTTGAATTAGTTTTTTTGGGTCAAATTCACCTTTTGATAAGCTAGCTATAGCTAGCTGGTAACTTGCTACCTATTTAGCTCCCATGGCAATTGTAAGTCTTTCTAAACTCATATCTGACTAACTCGGAAATATGAAGATATTTCAGAATGAAAGTTAAATGTCTAGTGCATCATGCTTTGTGACATTATGTTAGCTAGCAATCCTGGCGCACTCGCTCTTCTGTGAGAAGGCAGCTCCTTCTAAACAGCATAATTGAATCCAGTGGAGGCTGGTGGGAGGAGCTAAAGGAGGACGACCTCATTGTCGTGGCTGTATTGAAATAAATGGAGTCAAACATGCGGTTTCCATGTCTTTGATGTGTTTGATACCGTTCCATCAATTCCATTCCATTAATTACAATGAGCCTGTCCAGCTTCCACTGATCTAATCTGTTCAAAACAGTGGCAGCATGTGCAGCTGTGGTCATGAGTTTTTTTCACATGCAAAAGTGAAATGGGTGTATTTAAGATGTTGTTCAAATTCACAGATATATATATATATATATATAGCTAATGGTTGTTCGAAAACTGGGCATCATATGTCAGCCAATCAACGACTGCTGCAGGTATGTGTGTGTCCATCCTCACCGATAGTCAGCAGAGTCTTTAGGTTTGTGATCAGAGGGTTTGTCCCTTGACCACAGAACTGCCCAGAGAAGTCATCCATGTCCAGAGCCCACACATGGGCACCGCCATACTGGCTTTCTTTCAGATAGCGGACCTGATGGAACTAGATAGATAGATAAAGACCAGTATTATCCTTGTAAAAGATATGCATGAAAGAAACACAAATCACAAAAAAATTATCCTCAGATTTAGATAGAGGTTGAGTCTGTTGATCATGCATGTCTGGAGATTTGGTTAGAAGATCTTACCTTGGCCTCATAACTCATCTGAGGAAAAAAAAAAACATTGGATTATGATTAAATGGAGTTCAGTCTTTGAAAAAGACGAGTGCAAGACTCCTGAAAACGTGTGAACCCTATAAGCAGGGCTTCACAAACTCAGTTGTCGGGACCCCACGGGGTGCACATTTGAGTTTTTTGCCCTAGCACTACACAGCAGATTTAAATAATCAACTAATCATCAAACTTTGATAATGTGAATCAGCTGTGTAGTGTTAGGGCAAAAACAAAAACATGAGTTTGGGAAACACTGCCTTATAGTAAGCCCAGAGGCCCATCTCCTGAGTGTATGGCCCAGGAGAAGCGGGTCCACTGACAGGGGCCCCACATAGTCCTGCAAAGGAGGAATAGAGTTAGTTTAGCAAAATACTACCCTAATCTGAAGGCTTCATCAAAACAGTAAACAAGCTAATGTACTTTTTGCAACTTTACCAAAGAGACATTTGCAACTGTGTTTTTGACTCTTGCCTCAGAGTCCTGTTTTCCTTACTGTGTTAGTGTATTTGTCATCTCCAGTTCGCCCTGATAGTGGGGCGGTGACACTCCCCGAGGCTCCATGGAGGTTGAACCTCACTGATGAAGTCCAGATTACTTAGACACGCAACAACAGAGACATGTGACTCTAACAGTGACCGAGGAGTGAGACTAAACATGATCAACATGAAATCTTCAAAATGTTGATGTATCACTTGATCAACCAGATGCAGGCCATACTTGGACAGCGCAGTGATTTCATATACTCCATAAATGTCGTCTCTCCTGGCTGCCAGTGCAGTTGACAGGATCAGTCTTGAGGCTCCGCTGGCCTTGCTTTCTGCGACATAA
>NW_024606908.1:0-13619 GCF_018296145.1 Oncorhynchus tshawytscha | reverse complement strand
TGTTTCTGTTTTTACACGGTCATGATAGAACAGATATATTTGATTAATTTTTTCCTGGACAAATACAGTTGAAGTCGGAAGTTTACATACACTTAGGTTGGAGTCATTAAAACTCGTTTTTCAACCAATCCAAAAAATGACTTGTTAACAAACTATAGTTTTGGCAAGTCGGTTAGGACATCTACTTTGTGCATGACACAAGTAATTTTTCCAACAATTGTTTACAGACAGATTATTTCACTTATAAATTCACTGTATCACAATTCCAGTGGGTCAGAAGTTTACATACACTAAGTCGACTGTGCCTTTAAATAGCTTGGAAAATTCCAGAAAATGATGTCATGGCTTTAGAAGCTTCTGATAGGCTAATTCATTTACATCATTTGAGTCAATTGGAGGTGTACCTGTGGATGTATTTCAAGGCCTACCTTCAAACTCAGTGCCTCTTTGCTTGACATCATGGGAAAATCAAAAGAAATCAGCCAAGACCTCAGAAAAAAAATTGTAGACCTACACAAGTCTGGATCATCCTTGGGAGCAATTTACAAACACCTGAAGGTACCACATTCATCTGTACAAACAATAGTACGCAAGTATAAACACCATGGGACCACGCAGCCGTCCTACCGCTCAGGAAGGAGACGCGTTCTGTCTCCTAGAGATTAACGTACTTTGGTGCGAAAAGAGCAAATCAATCCCAGAACAACAGCAAAGGACCTTGTGAAGATGCTGGAGGAAATAGGTACAAAAGTATCTCGTTCCACAGTAAAACGAGTCCGATATCGACCGCAAGGAAGAAGCCACTGCTCCAAAACCGCCATAAAGAAAGCCACACTACGTTTTGCAACTGCACATGGGTACAAAGATCATACTTTTTGGAGAAATGTCCTCTGGTCTGATGAAACAAAAAATAGAACTGTTTGGCCATAATGATCATCGTAATGTTTGGAGGAAAAGGGGGAGGCTTGCAAGCCGAATAACACCATCCCAACCGTGAAGCACAGGGGTGGCAGCATCATGTTGTGGGGGGTGCTTTGCTGCAGGAGGGACTGGTGCACTTCACAAAATAGATGGTATCATGAGGAAAGAAAATTATGTGGATATATTGAAGCAACATCACAAGACATCAGTCAGGAAGTTAAAGCTTGGGACGCCAAGCATACTTCCAGAGTTGTGGCAAAATGGCTTAAGGACAACAAAATCAAGGTATTGGAGTGGCCATCACAAAGCCCTGACCTCAATCCATAGAAAATTTGTTGGCAAAACTGAAAAAAGCATGTGAGAGCACGCTACAAACCTGACTCAGTTACACCAGCTCTGTCAGGAGGAATGGGCCAAAATCCACCCAACTTACTGTAGCTTGTGGAAGGCTGCCCGAAACGTTTGACCCAAGTTGAACAATTTAAAGGAAATGCTACCAAATACTAATTGAGTGTAAGTAAATGTCTGACCCACTGGGAATGTGATGAAAGAAATAAAAGCTGAAATGAATCATTCTCTCTACTATTATTCTGACATTTCACATTCTTAAAATGAAGTGGTGAACCTAACTGACCTAAAACAGGGCATTTTTACTAGGATTAAATGTCAGGAATTGTGAAAAACTGAGTTTAAATGTATTTGGCTAAGTTGTATATAAAATTTCGACTTCAACATTATGTTTTCACCACTGATTTGTGGTGTGTAGTGGACCAATGTGCCTCTTTCGGTTCTATAGCCTTCTTTCCCAGACTCTGATGCAGGTCCTGCCAACAGTCCACTGTCAGTTTGTAGCGTCTGCTCGGGCAGTGACCTCAGCAGCACATTCACAGTGTGAGAGTCGCAGTGTTTATTTTTCAACCCCATGTCCGAGTGACCTCCACAGCTCACTGGTGTGCTCGCTCACAATGATAAGATGTTATTGTAGGACATGGCCTGTGGAAACTGTTTTGATTGGCAGCCAAAGAAGGGCTTTTGGCTGGGTCCAACTGTAACAGCTTGGCTCTTGGCGGGAAAGTGAAAATAAGAGTACATTTGCAATCAATCATTAGATCTAGCCGAGGAAATTATTTTCGAACAAAACAATGAGGAGAATAGTGGAGTTAAATTGAGTGTTAGAAAAACAATCCTCGGGGGCGTGAAGTAGGTAAATTGTTTTAGGATGACCGGCTTGGAAAACCGAGACAAATGTTAGTAAGATAATAACTGAATCTTGGCGAATCAAATCAACAATGACTGGATCTGTTTTTCACCCCTAAGCAGGATATGGTTCAGCCATGAAGGTTTAGATAGCTGGCTGACTAACTTACTGAGCAATCTTATCGACTCTTCTGACATAACAGAAGAAAACTGCTGATGCACCAGCTACCAAATTTCCTAAATTGCGCGTGGTGTATTCTTCTATGCTATTTTTCAACAATAAGTTGAGAACTGAGGTCCCCCAAATAGTCCCCTAGCGGCTGCGGGCCCTACCTGCAGCGCATAGTCTGCGTATAGGCAGATAACAAAACATCAAAGTCACTCTCCTCATGAGCCCAGGAAAGAGCTGACAAACAATAACTACCACTTACTGTGGACAGTCATGGGGGAATCCGCTATAAGCTAAGTAACACATTTGATCGCAGGCATTTCACTTCACTGCCCGGTTTGGGCCCCGCCATTTCAGTCATCTATACCCGCAGGGGGGGTGAACTTGAATGTGGACTGGTGTGAGAGGAGGGAGGTGGCGGGCGCACACAGAGGCATATAGCACCCTCACACACTCAGTACTTTGAAGGAATGTGCCGAGTGCCAGCTCCTCTTAGATTATCTCTCCTTCTTCCCTCTCTTTCTTTCTCTCGTTCTGTCTGTTTTCTCAATACTGTTGAGACTGATGAAGGCTGGAGTGGAGATGCAGATTAAGGTAGATGTGGGGAGCGACAAAGCCATGTGTTCCAGGCAAGGCTAATCAACAAAAGATAATGACACATTCACTATGAACTTCTTTTCCTCTCTCTCGCTCTGTCTTAATATCAGCCTCTGGGGCTCTTAGTCTTGAGACACATTGATTACATCATGAATCATAGTGGTGGCTAGCGTATTTGTTTTAGAGCAGAGTGAATTGGGACTCTGATGGTTTCTGGCTTTCAGTTAAAAACTGTAGCTCAAATGGTAGAACATGGTGCTTACAAAACCAGGATAGTGGGTTTGATCTGACCACCCATATAAAATGCATGACTAAGTTGATTTGGATATGCTGAATGGCATAGACACTGAACAAAATATAAACGCAACATGTAAAGTGTTTCATGAGCTGAAATAAAGATCCAAGAAATGTTTAATACGCACACAAAGCTAACTTCCCTCAAATGTGTTTAAATCCCTGTTAGTGAGCATTTCTCCTTTGCCAAGTTAATCCATCCACCTGACAGATGTGGCATATCAAGAAACTGATTAAACAACTTGATCATTACACAGGTGCACCTTGTGCTGGGGACTATAAGCCACTCTAAAATGTGCAGTTTTGTCACACAACACAATGCCACAGATGTCTCAAGCTTTTGAGGGCAAAGGCATGCTTACTGCAGGAATGTCCACCAGAGCTGTTGCCAGAGCTGATGAAACTGTGGGTTTGCACAACTGAAGAAGCTATGGACAACCAACACATTCAAATTTTACTGATGGCAATTTGAATGCACAGAGATACTGTGACCGAGATCCTGAGGCCCATTTTCGTGGCATTCATCCACTGGGCCACCACCTCATGTTTCAGCCTGATAATGCAACGCCCCCACATCTCAAGGATCTGTACACAATTCCTGGAAGCTGAAAATGTCCCAGTTCTTCCATGGCCTGCCGACTCACCAGACATGTCACCCATTGAGCATGTTTGGGATGCTCTGGATCGACTTGCACGACAGCGTGTTCCAGTTCCCGCCAATAACCAGCAATTTCGCAAAGCCATTTGCAGCGCGACACAACATTCCACAGGACACAATCAACAGCCTGATCAACTCTATGCGAAGGGAGATGTCGCGCTGCATGAGGCAAATGGTTATCACACCAGATACAGACTGGTTTTCTGATCCACGCCCCCTACCTTTTTTTGGTCTGTAACCAACAGATGCATATCTGTATTCACAGTCATGTGAAACCCATAAATTAGGCCTAAGGAATTTATTTCAATTGACTGATTTCCTTGTGTGAAATTGCAACTCAGTAAAATAATTTAAATTGTTGCATGTTGTGTTTATATTTTTTGTATATATGGAGGGAAGGAATTTTCTATTGAAACAGCTACTTGTGCAGATGGTGTTTGACTTACGGTATAGTAGGTATGTTGTAGCAATAAGTCAACACAGACGTAATACTAGAGCCTTTTATCAGAAATACACTTTGTAGTGAACAGGTGGCATAGTTTGTTTATTCCTTGTTGGACACGTGTAGGCCTTTCTGCTGTAAAAGACACATTCCTTTAGGGTTGAAGAAGCATCGGTTCACAGTCTGGTCAAAACAAGAAAACATTCAAATTATGACAGAAAAAAATGTATAAAATATATGTATATAAAATGTATATAATAATTAAATCCAATGCCTTGGAGGATTGACTGTTTTACTGCACTTCATATTGAACTAAACTGATGACTGAAGACAATTGCAAAGAAAAGATTGATGAAATCAATGGGCTTCATTCAACATGCCTTGGAGGGCTTCCTTTATTCAATACATATCAACATTAGGGAGGGAGGGTGTATGTTTCTAGTGAATACACTTCCTCCTTCCAAAAGCCCTACAGCTCCGGGTAATTACTTGAAGCTGAAATGGAGCGGCTCTCTTCAACTCCACACAATGCAAGAGATGTGTTTGTTCAGGCAGGAGATCACAACAGTGCTTCATTGTACTCTTTAGTCGTGTGTTGTATTCAATTCATAGAACATTCTTTTTTCTTGGGAGAGGAATTTCTCTTGATAGACTACATACAGCAAGACATAACCACATAATCCCAACAACAGTCAACACACACACAGAAAACACAGAATGCACAGTGCAGAACATAAAATTAAAACCCTCGCACACAGCCAGTAAAAACAAGCAGGGCTTAGGGAACAATCCTGAGGAAACATACCAGTGGAGAAGAAGGACTTCTCCCCCGGCTTAGCCACATCTGGGTAGGGCAGGTCTCACAGTCAGGCCGCAGCAGTCCTGTAGTAACCCAGACTGGGTGTTTCAGTATGGGTGAGGGTTAGGGGTGGTCCAGGGTCTCCTGTTGGATTTGGGGGGAGGAAAGGAGGGACGTGGGGGGAGTTTTTAAAAGGAGTTACATGCTGTTTGTTGAGTCGAAAAGGAGGAATGTGTGGATCTGCTACTTTTGGTTCTCACTCTGTAGGTCTATGATCAGACTTTACGACAGAGACTGTGTGGTCTCGCTCTGCCAGCTGGCACCCCCTGCTGAGCTCCCATCATCACAGAAAGCTGCTCCACACACACACACACACACACACACACACACACACATACACACACAAACAAGCAGAGGGAAACATGCACACATTCACAAACAACTAGAGACAGACACACACACCACCTCCACTGTCAGGGCTCACCTCTGATCTACCCATGTTTTCGCTGAGCTGCGTCACACACTTACTCCTGACTCACACTGAAAGTCAATAACAATGTTCAGGAACAGTGCCTTGGATTTGCAATAGCAGACTCTGTTCCAGAATACTAATGTGTACATCCTTCCAGACAGGTCCAGACACATGACCTGGATGTTTCACCTCTCCAACAGCTTCAGCCAGCTAGAGGCCTGGGAGCTGAGCTAAACAACAGGTAAAGAGGGAAGGAGACGGAGGGAGAAGGTCCTGAGAGGTTAAGGCTAGCTCTGTTCTAACTTGCTGTCTCCTAGAACCAAGGGTCAATGAATGGACCCTCTAGGAATGAGCATTCAGATTTAGAGTGGCAATTTGCTCTGGAAACATTCCATCTCCACAGAGCACTTTGCAAATATTCAAAGTAGCAGTGAAGGATAAGACAGATGTATTGTTCTCTTATACATAGAATGACCACTAGAGGGCAACGATGAAGCATGAATTAATCACGTCAGCTGGAATATACTGTCTGTTAGTGAACTCTAGTGGTCAAATCCATACATCACACTGTGGTCAGGAAATAAAGGATCAGCAAAAGCGCCGCATTTTTCTACGTGTTAATGGTGAAATATAAAGATTTTGTATGTGAAATATACAAGCATGAAAATCAGAGGCATTTGAACACATCGAACACATTTGTTTTTTTGACTCTGTTAATACATTTGGTAATCAAATCCAAATCAAATCAAATTTTATTTGTCACATACACACATGGTTAGCAGATGTTAATGCGAGTGTAGCGAAATGCTTGTGTGCTTCTAGTTCCGACAATGCAGTAATAACGAACAAGTAATCTAACTAACAATTCCAAAAAAAAAAAAAACTACTGTCTTATATACACAGTGTGGGGATAAAAGAATATGTACATAGGATATATGAATGAGTGATGGTACAGAGCAGCATAGGCAAGATACACTAGATGATATCGAGTACAGTATATACATATGAGATGAGTATGTAAACCAAGTGGCATAGTTAAAGTGGCTAGTGATACATGTATTACATAAGGATGCAGTCGATGATATAGAGTACAGTATCTACGTATGCATATGAGATGAATAATGTAGGGTAAGTAACATTATATAAGGTAGCATTGTTTAAAGTGGCTAGTGATATATTTACATAATTTCCCATCAATTCCCATGATTAAAGTGGCTGGAGTAGAGTCAGTGTCATTGACAGTGTGTTGGCAGTAGCCACTCAATGTTAGTGGTGGCTGTTTAACAGTCTGATGGCCTTGAGATAGAAGCTGTTTTTCAGTCTCTCGGTCCCAGCTTTGATGCACCTGTACTGACCTCGCCTTCTGGATGACAGCGGGGTGAACAGGCAGTGGCTCGGGTGGTTGATGTCCTTGATGATCTTTATGGCCTTCCTGTAGCATCGGGTGGTGTAGGTGTCCTGGAGGGCAGGTAGTTTGCCCCCGGTGATGCGTTGTGCAGACCTCACTACCCTCTGGAGAGCCTTACGGTTGAGGGCGGTGCAGTTGCCATACCAGGCGGTGATACAGCCCGCCAGGATGCTCTCGATTGTGCATCTGTAGAAGTTTGTGAGTGCTTTTGGTGACAAGCCGAATTTCTTCAGCCTCCTGAGGTTGAAGAGGCGCTGCTGCGCCTTCCTCACGATGCTGTCTGTGTGAGTGGACCAATTCAGTTTGTCGGGGGTGTTCCTTCTGCTGTTTCCTGAAGTCCCACAATCATCTCCTTAGTTTTGTTGACGTTGAGTGTGAGGGATTATTTTCCTGACACCACACTCCGAGGGCCCTCACCTCCTCCTGTAGGCCGTCTCGTCGTTGTTGGTAATCAAGCCTACCACTGTTGTGTCATCCGCAAACTTGATGATTGAGTTGGAGGCGTGCGTGGCCACGCAGTCGTGGGTGAACAGGGAGTACAGGAGAGGGCTCAGAACGCACCCTTGTGGGGCCCCAGTGTTGAGGATCAGCGGGGAGGAGATGTTGTTGCCTACCCTCACCACCTGGGGGCAGCCCGTCAGGAAGTCCAGTACCCAGTTGCACAGGGCGGGGTCGAGACCCAGGGTCTCGAGCTGATGACGAGCTTGGAGGGTACTATGGTGTTGAATGCCGAGCTGTAGTCGATGAACAGCATTCTCACATAGGTATTCCTCTTGTCCAGATGGGTTAGGGCAGTGTGCAGTGTGGTTGAGATTGCATCGTCTGTGGACCTATTTGGGCGGTAAGCAAATTGAAGTGGGTCAAGGGTGTCAGGTAGGGTGGAGGTGATATGGTCCTTGACTAGTCTCTCAAAGCACTTCATGATGACGGATGTGAGTGCTACGGGCGGTAGTCGTTTAGCTCAGTTACCTTAGCTTTCTTGGGAACAGGAACAATGGTGGCCCTCTTGAAGCATGTGGGAACAGCAGACTGGTATAGGGATTGGTTGAATATGTCCGTAAACACACCGGCCAGCTGGTCTGCGCATGCTCTGAGGCGCGGCTGGGGATGCCGTCTGGGCCTGCAGCCTTGCGAGGGTTAACACGTTTAAATGTCTTACTCACCTCGGCTGCAGTGAAGGAGGACCGCATGTTTTCGTTGCAGGCCGTGTCAGTGGCACTGTATTGTCCTCAAAGCGGGCAAAAAAGTTATTTAGTCTGCCTGGGAGCAAGACATCCTGGTCCGTGACTGGGCTGGGTTTCTTCCTGTAGTCCGTGATTGACTGTAGACCCTGCCACATGCCTCGTGTGTCTGAGCTGTTGAATTGAGCAACATTTATTGGATGCCTTCATCGAAGAAGATGCATTGGGGGCAGTGGTGGAATAAGTACCCAACTGTAAAGATTCCTTAGTAGAACATGACTTGAGTAAAAGTGAAAGTCGTCCAGGAAAATACTACTTGAGTAAAAGTCTAAAAAGTATTTGGTTTTATATATACTTAAGTATCAAAAGTAAAAAGGTGTATCGGGGTGTTGAATGAATTTGTACAAGAGAAGGTTACACATCCTAATATGGTCCATGATGTTTCCTTTTGTGATGGTGTGCAATGTCACGCACCGCCACAACAAACAGCAAAAGGGGCAGTTCAGTTAAAACACATTTCTTTATGATGCTTCCACACTATGAGGTAAAAATAACACTCTGAAATTGTGAAAATGATGTTAATACCGTTTTTGTGTAAGACCTGTTTGAAATAAATGCCTGAAATTTCAGCCTGTTAAGGTGGGATGGAACATTTGGCCCACATCATGATTATAAAAAACCAATGACAGCTCATCTGGTTAAGGGGGGTGGGTTCTAGACCATCCTATCAGCCAATCAGGGATGTGTGTAAATATATGTTTATGTTGTTTCCTATTGCCCACAAGATCAGACTGAGCATTTCAAGTGTCAACGGAGGCTCAGGGAAGTAAATGATTCAAAATATATTTTGGAGTTATGTTCATTAAATAAGAACAGTGATTTATTAGAAATGTCATTAAATTTTGGCTCAAGGTAAAGGTGTAAAAGCTGAATTTCCCAACCTGCTTCGAGAAATGCATACACCTTCAGGTGTTTAAAGAATGCTCTGGTGAAAGTTCAAATACCATTTGCCTCACTCTGTCCCAGGTACAAACATGCGTCCTTTGTCCTGAACTTATCCACCTTCTGATAAAAGACAAAAGTGTCTGTATGCACATTATTTGACAGATATTCTTTCAAAATAATATTTAATTATCTATTTTAACAAACACATTGACGCCATAAGTCAATTTTGCCACCTGTCAATGATTTTAGAGGCCGATATAATGATGATTTCACTGTGCAGATCCGTCTACACTTGTAAGATATCCAGACACAATGGAGGTGGTCGGAAGATCTGGTCACAATCTTAATCGTCTACAACTGTGGGCACAGTCAGAATGTGGACAAGATCAGGACAAAGGTTAGAACCAGGTATAAACAGGGCTTTTGAGAAGTATGGCTCAATGATTCATTAGATATTTAGAGAGTTTCTTTCCAATATGGCCCTTTCAACATGCACCAGTGGGAATTGAACTCACAGTGTTGTTGTTGGTAGCTTCCCACTCATACCCACTGAACCAGACGGGACCTTTTTTAAGGTTGGCAAGACGATTGGACAGACGAAAGCAAAAGCTCCACCTCAGTTTACTCAGATACACTGATTGGAAAAGTCTTGACGGTGTAAACAAAATGGTGTGTAAACAAAATGGTGGAAGCCCATTGTTGGGCTGGCTTTCACCAGAAGGATATGCTATAAAGCAGCATCAATGAGTAAGCCAACTAGCTAATTTGCCTAAATCTTCTTTAAAATTATTTTAATTTTAAAATAAAACTTGAAATTGGCATGGTCTAATTGACTCGACAACCAACAACCAAGTTAAATGAACCAGAAAATATATAGTTATTTCTGGTTGTTTATCAAGGTTAGCTGGCTAACTCATTGATCCAGCTTTGTAGTGTACCCTCTGGTCGGTTCTTTCTGATCAGTGAAATGAATGAGGAGAGAGGACAGGCCTTTCAGTCCATGCAGAAAGAGCTAAAGCCACACAGTGATACTGGTCGCGTTCCCCTGCTCAGACGTTGCATGCATCCTTCGATGGCCGAGTGCCATGTAATCAACTGTGCAGTCGGACACCATATTGCTATAACACATGATGTGTTTAGCTGATACATAAAATTCCTTTCCAGGCGTTGAAAGATCTGGCATGCGTCGACAACGCCTGGGCAGAGAACGCCCATTGTAGGAAGTAGGATACACAGCCCTCTAGTGATCTTCACTAGGCTGTACACCTGCACCTGCATGGATCCACAGCGAAGACTTATCATCACATCAAGAACCAAGCCTCTTTACCTGAGTTTTAAGTTCTTGTTTACCCATAGACTCTATGTTATTCTTACAGTGACTCGTGTTTACTTTTTATCCTCTGGAAATGCTTTTTTTAGATCTGGTTCATCTGCAAATATTGAGCAACAAGATGACTACTGTCCATGAAGAAACCCATGGGAAGGGTAAACCCATAGAGCTAGATAGAGGACTCATCTTTTATGTCTGTGCCATTATAGAATCGGTGACAGCATGGGCAGGGCCATTGAGGCTACAACCCATAAGAATCGCCACCCAGTTGACTACACAGACTACTTAAAATGGCAACAAAAAAAAAAGAATGGTGAAAGCCCCCATGCTAAACTGGCCTTTTGGCCACTAGAGGCATCTATCATTCTCTATGGGTCAACCCTTGAGGATCAGACATCTAGTTTCATCTAGGAATCCTGGTGAAAACCAGTGACACAATGACTGCCATCTTGCAGGGTAACCCCCACAACATGCCAGAGAATACGGTAATCAATACATTTGATAACAGGCAGTAAGAAAGAAACCAGAAACCTTTCAACCACCCTTCATACATTTAGCCATAGTGTTTCTTTCAATATTGTGTCACGCAACACAATGTCCGCATAAACAAAATGCATAATGCTTATGTCAACTTTAGCAGTATGTCAGTCTTGTGTAAGCACTATGATGATTACTTTACAGTAGTGTCACTGGCAGTTCAACACGTGATTTATTAAAACATTTTGTCTGCACATTTAGTGATATGATCTTTTAATGGCTGGGCTTTGTAACGCAGTGTGTGTGTGTGTTTTTGTTGTATTACTGTCAAATAGGTGCATCAGCTTGACCTTGTGTAAAGTACTGTGACTAGCCAGTACTGAGACAGATGGGTAGAACACACTAGGAAAATCAGTGGTGTAAAGTACTGTGACTAGCCAGTACTGAGACAGATGGGTAGAACACACTAGGAAAATCAGTGGTGTAAAGTACTGTGACTAGCCAGTACTGAGACAGATGGGTAGAACACACTAGGAAAATCAGTGGTGTAAAGTACTGTGACTAGCCAGTACTGAGACAGATGGGTAGAACACACTAGGAAAATCAGTGGTGTAAAGTACTGTGACTAGCCAGTACTGAGACAGATGGGTAGAACACACTAGGAAAATCAGTGGTGTAAAGTACCTAAGTAAAAATACTTGAAGTACTACTTAAGTCGTTTTGGGGGTATGTACTTTACTTTTCATATTTTTTGACAACTTTTACTTCAGTACATTCCTCAAGAAGAAAATGTACTTTTACTCCATTAATTTTCCCTGACACCCAAAAGTACTTGTTACATTATGAATGCTTAGCATGACAGGAAATTTGTCCAATTCACACATTTATCAAGAGAACATCCCTGGTCATCCCTACTGCCTCTGATCTGGCGAAGTCACTAAACACACATGCTTCGTTTGTAAATGATGTCTGGGTGTTGGAGTGTGCCCCTGGCTAAAATGGTGCTGTCTGGTTTGCTTAATACAAGAAATGTGGAATAATTTACACGTTTACATTTGTGCTTAAGTATGAGAAATTACATTTATGTTTGATACTTAAGTATATTTAAAACCAAATACTTTTTGACTTTTACTCAAGTAGTATTTTACTGGGTGACTTTCACTTTTACTTGAGTAATTTTCTATGAAGGTAATATTTACTTTCATTCAAGTATGAAAATGGGGTACTTTTTTCCACCACAGAGGAAAAGTGGGATCCCACTGGGCACAGATGTCAATTCAACGTCTCTTCACATTGGTTCAACATAATTGAATTTAAATGACGTGAAAACAATGTTGGTTCAACCAGTGTGTGCCCAGTTGGATCCCGCTCTTCTGGACACATAGAACGAGCACACAACAACATGGGGACTTTCTCTCCCGTAAGGTTCTCGTGAACTCCTGTGACTCGTTGCTTATGTTGTCTGAGGAGAAAATGGCACAGTGGAAATGACTTGAGTCACCGCTGCCAAAATTGATTTCCCTATTCTATTTTTGACTATGATGATTCTCTTCATTTCAACCAACTACTGTTACTGTAAGGTCAAAGCAGCATGTTCTGGCAGCATGAGTTCAAAAATAAAAAGTGATTTACACATAAGTTATCGATATCAGCAGGACTACACCAAACTCATGAAGCAAACTGTTGCCTTGTGCTTTATAAGATTGGCTAATTGGTGGTGGATGGATGGTGCCCGTGTGAGAAGGTTACACAGACAATACCTACCAGACAAGAAGGTCACTGACTGGCTGCCATTTAATCTGATTGGCAAACGTCAACAGAACCAGTCAGTCAACAAACTCCCTTCACGGTCTGAATAGAACACCCTTTAAACCATATAAGCCAACACAATATGTTGTCAGTATTCCTATGGAGCGTGTAAAGCAGAAAATTATCAAATTCCTGTTGCATAGTAATTACGTTGACTCCGAGGATGGTGTGGTATTAGTGCCTCTGCTTTAGAGAACTGAAAAGCAACCAAAAGGTCAAAGGTCATAGAGAACAATATGAGTATATATGTCTGTAAGTCGAGCCGTCAACTTTCCCAGCATTGTTGCTTTCGCAAGAATGATATGACAACATGGAGCACATGTAGCAATGATGATTGACAGCCAGGGATAAAATTAGTCACTCAAAAATAACGTCCAATTTAAAAGAACACGCATCCATTGAAAATACCCTTAGGCTCTAATTACTGGCGACCCCTTAGAAAAAAAAAAAAAAAAGATTGAGACATTCTCATTTGTTCATGGAAGTTTACTCCTTTACCCTCTGTTTATCATTTAAGCTGCATTACATGACACCTTGCTTCAGAAATGTCTAGATGTTTACGGAAACGTGTGTGACCTTGTCCTATCCTCTGCCGTGGTCGATTGGTTATCGACCACAGGGTGTAGTTATTGTTTTGGAGGGGTTCGGAACCGATTTAAGATAAGAACTACAAAAGGTTAGTTAATATGTTCTTTTTACAAACTATGGTGGGGAACGAGAGAGAGTACAACTCTCTGCCAACTCCCAGTGTTGCTCGGGGTTGAGATATCTTCAATGTAAACAGAGGCAGAAGGGGCTTACATTGGTTCAGCATTCTATAAAAACTCTACAAACCCTTTGCTCGGCGAGATAGTCTTTGTGTTATTTATTCTAAACAGCCTTTATCCCAGGCCTGTTTTTAAACCATGATGAATGGCCTG
>NW_024606907.1:0-13597 GCF_018296145.1 Oncorhynchus tshawytscha | reverse complement strand
ATAGTATGACAGACCAGCTAGATCTACTGTCTCTATTATATTATGACAGACCAGCTAGATATACTGTCTCTATTATATTATGACAGACCAGCTAGATCTACTGTCTCTATTATATTATGAGAGACCAGCTAGATCTAATGTCTCTATTATATTATGACAGACCAGCTAGATCTAATGTCTCTATTATATTATGACAGACCAGCTAGATCTACTGTCTCTATTATATTATGACAGACCAGCCAGTTCTACTGTCTCTATTATATTATGACAGACCAGCTAGATCTACTGTCTCTATGTCTCTATTATATTATGGCAGACCAGCTAGATCTACTGTCTCTATTATAATATGACAGACCAGCTAGATCTAATGTCTCTATTATATTACGACAGACCAGCTAGATATACTGTCTCTATTATATTATGACAGACCAGCTAGATCTACTGTCTCTATTATATTATGAGAGACCAGCTAGATCTACTGTCTCTATTATATTATGACAGACCAGCTAGATCTAATGTCTCTATTATATTATGACAGACCAGCTAGATCTACTGTCTCTATTATATTATGACAGACCAGCTAGATCTAATGTCTCTATTATATTACGACAGACCAGCTAGATCTACTGCCTCTATTATATTATAACAGACCAGCTAGATCTACTGTCTCTGTTATATTATGACAGACCAGCCAGTTCTACTGTCTCTATTATATTATGACAGACCAGCTAGATCTACTGTCTCTATGTCTCTATTATATTATGGCAGACCAGCTAGATCTACTGTCTCTATTATATAATGACAGACCAGCTAGATATACTGTCTCTATTATATTATGACAGACCAGCTAGATCTACTGTCTCTATTATATTATGACAGACCAGCTAGATCTACTGTGTCTGTTATTATATATGACAGACCAGCTAGTTCTACTGTCTCTATTATATTATGACAGACCAGCTAGATCTACTGTCTCTATTATATTATGACAGACCAGCTAGATCTACTGTCTCTATTATATTATGACAGACCAGCTAGATATACTGTCTCTATTATATTATGACAGACCAGCTAGATCTACTGTCTCTATTATATTATGAGAGACCAGCTAGATCTACTGTCTCTATTATATTATGACAGACCAGCTAGATCTACTGTCTCTCTATTATATTATAACAGACCAGCTAGATCTACTGTCCCTATTATATTATGACAGACCAGCTAGATCTACTGTCTCTATTATATTATGACAGACCAGCTAGATCTACTGTCTCTATTATATTATGACAGACCAGCTAGATCTACTGTCTCTATTATATTATGACAGACCAGCTAGATCTACTGTCTCTATTATATTATGACAGACCAGCTAGATCTACTGTCTCTATTATATTATGACAGACCAGCTAGATCTACTGTCTCTATTATATTATGACAGACCAGCTAGATCTACTGTCTCTATTATATTATGACAGACCAGCTAGATCTACTGTGTCTATTATATTATGACAGACCAGCTAGATCTACTGTCTCTATTATATTATGACAGACCAGCTAGATCTACTGTCTCTATTATATTATACAGACCAGCTAGATATATTATGACAGACCAGCTAGATCTACTGTCTCTATTATATTATGACAGACCAGCTAGATCTACTGTCTCTATGTCTCTATTATATTATGGCAGGCCAGCTAGATCTACTATCTCTATTATAATATGACAGACCATCTAGATCTACTGCCTCTATTATATTATAACAGACCGACTAGATCTACTGTCTCTGTTATATTATGACAGACCAGCTAGTTCTACTGTCTCTATTATATTATGACAGACCAGCTAGATCTACTGTCTCTATTATATCATGACAGACCAGCTAGATCTACTGTCTCTTTTATAGTATGACAGACCAGCTAGATCTACTGTCTCTATTATATTATGACAGACCAGCTAGATCTACTGTCTCTATTATATTATGACAGACCAGCTAGATCTACTGTCTCTATTATATTATGACAGACCAGCTAGATCTACTGTCTCTATTATATTATGACAGACCAGCTAGATCTACTGTCTCTATTATATTATGACAGACCAGCTAGATCTACTGTCTCTATTATATTATGACAGACCAGCTAGATCTACTGTCTCTATTATATTATGACAGACCAGCTAGATCTACTGTCTCTATTATATTATGACAGACCAGCTAGATCTACTGTCTCTATTATATTATGACAGACCAGCTAGATCTACTGTCCCTATTATATTATGACAGACCAGCTAGATCTACTGTCTCTATTATATATGACAGACCAGCTAGATCTACTGTCTCTAGACCAGCTAGATCTGTCTCTATTATATTATGACAGACCAGCTAGATCTACTATCTCTATTATAATATGACAGACCAGCTAGATCTACTGTCTCTATTATATTATAACAGACCAGCTAGATCTACTGTCTCTATTATATTATGACAGACCAGCTAGTTCTACTGTCTCTATTATATTATGACAGACCAGCTAGATCTACTGTCTCTATTATATTATGACAGACCAGCTAGATCTACTGTCTCTTTATAGTATGACAGACCAGCTAGATCTACTGTCTCTATTATATTATGACAGACCAGCTAGATATACTGTCTCTATTATATTATGACAGACCAGCTAGATCTACTGTCTCTATTATATTATGACAGACCAGCTAGATCTACTGTCTCTATTATATTATGACAGACCAGCTAGATCTACTGTCTCTATTATATTATGACAGACCAGCTAGATCTACTGTCTCTATTATATATGACAAACCAGCTAGATCTACTGTCTCTATGTCTCTATTATATTATGACAGACCAGCTAGATCTACTGTCTCTATTATATTATGACAGACCAGCTAGTTCTACTGTCTCTATTATATTATGACAGACCAGCTAGATCTACTGTCTCTATTCTATTATATTATGACAGACCAGCTAGATCTACTGTCTCTCTATTATATTATGACAGACCAGCTAGATCTACTGTCTCTATTATATTATGACAGACCAGCTAGATATACTGTCTCTATTATATTATGACAGACCAGCTAGATCTACTGTCTCTATTATATTATGAGAGACTAGCTAGATCTACTGTCTCTATTATATTATGACAGACCAGCTAGATCTAATGTCTCTATTATATTATGACAGACCAGCTAGATCTACTGTCTCTATTATATTATGACAGACCAGCTAGATCTAATGTCTCTATTATATTACGACAGACCAGCTAGATCTACTGCCTCTATTATATTATAACAGACCAGCTAGATCTACTGTCTCTGTTATATTATGACAGACCAGCCAGTTCTACTGTCTCTATTATATTATGACAGACCAGCTAGATCTACTGTCTCTATGTCTCTATTATATTATGGCAGGCCAGCTAGATCTACTGTCTCCATTATAATATGACAGACCAGCTAGATATACTGTCTCTATTATATTATGACAGACCAGCTAGATCTACTGTCTCTATTATATTATGACAGACCAGCTAGATCTACTGTCTCTATTATATTATGACAGACCAGCTAGATCTACTGTCTCTATTATATTATGACAGACCAGCTAGATCTACTGTCTCTATTATATTATGACAGACCAGCTAGATCTACTGTCTCTATTATATTATGACAGACCAGCTAGATCTACTGTCTCTATTATATTATGACAGACCAGCTAGATATACTGTCTCTATTATATTATGACAGACCAGCTAGATCTACTGTCTCTATTATATTATGAGAGACCAGCTAGATCTACTGTCTCTATTATATTATGACAGACCAGCTAGATCTACTGTCTCTATTATATTATGACAGACCAGCTAGATCTACTGTCTCTATTATATTATGACAGACCAGCTAGATCTACTGTCTCTATTATATTATGACAGACCAGCTAGATCTACTGTCTCTATTATATTATGACAGACCAGCCAGCTAGATCTACTGTCTCTATTATATTATGACAGACCAGCTAGATCTACTGTCTCTATTCTACTGTCTCTATTATATTATGACAGACCAGCTAGATCTACTGTCTCTATTATATTATGACAGACCAGCTAGATCTACTGTCTCTATTATATTATGACAGACCAGCTAGATCTACTGTCTCTATTATATTATGACAGACCAGCTAGATCTACTGTCTCTATTATATTATGACAGACCAGCTAGATCTACTGTCTCTATTATATTATGACAGACCAGCTAGATCTACTGTCTCTATTATATTATGACAGACCAGCTAGATCTACTGTCTCTATTATATTATGACAGACCAGCTAGATCTACTGTCTCTATTATATTACGACAGACCAGCTAGATCTACTGCCTCTATTATATTATAACAGACCAGCTAGATCTACTGTCTCTGTTATATTATGACAGACCAGCCAGTTCTACTGTCTCTATTATATTATGACAGACCAGCTAGATCTACTGTCTCTATGTCTCTATTATATTATGGCAGGCCAGCTAGATCTTTCCATAAACAAGCTCTAAATCATGTTTGATGCACTCTGGATGTCTAATTTTTGCTGTCTGTCCATTTGAGATGAACTGAACAATGTGGACAGTTTTCAGCATCTTGCAACATTGAAATGCAGAAATAAGCACTTTTCCATAAACAAGCTCTAAATCATGTTTGATGCACTCTGGATACAATGTTTTAAGACATAACTGTTCAAACTAGATGATTAGGAACACTGTAGACAATTTTCAGCAAGTTGCAGCATGGAAATACGGAAATAAGCACTTTTCCATAAACAAGCTCTAAATCATGTTTGATGCACTCTGGATAAAACTCTTTTAGTTATGTTTATTAGATGTTATGAAAGACACTGTAGAATGCATAAATAAGCACTTTTCCATAAACAAGCTCTAAATCATGTTTGATGCACTCTGGATACAATGTTTTAAACAACTGTTCAAACTAGATGATTAGGAACACTGTAGACAATTATCAGCAAGTTGCAGCATGGAAATACGGAAATAAGCACTTTTCCATAAACAAGCTCTAAATCAGTTTGATGCACTCTGGATAAAACTTTTTTATATTATGTTTATTCGAGACCAGTTAGAAAACACTGTAGAATGCATAAATAAGCACTTTTCCATAAACAAGCTCTAAATCATGTTTGATGCACTCTGGATGTCCAATTTTTGCTGTGCTGTCCATTTGAGATGAAATGAACAATGTGGACAGTTTTCAGCATCTTGACAGAACTGCTAGAAATACTGTCTCTTTTCCATAAACAAGCTCTAAATGTCACGCCCTGGTCAAAGTATTTTGTGTTTATTTTTATGTATTTGGTCAGGCCAGGGTGTGGCATGGGGTTTTTGTAATTGTGGTGTGTTTGTCTTGGGGTTTTGGTGGTGGTATTGGGATTGTAGCTTAGTGGGTTGTCTAGCAAGGTCTATGGCTGTCTGGAGTGGTTCTCAATCAGAGGCAGGTGCTTATCGTTGTCTCTGATTGGGAACCATATTTAGGCAGCCATATTCTTTGAGTTTGTCGTGGGTGATTGTCCTTAGTGTCCTATGTGTACTCGTTGTTAGTTTGCACCAGATAGGCTGTTTCGGTTTCGTTTATTGTTTTTTTGTAAGTTCGTGTTTCTTTGGTATATTAAACATGGATCGCAATCGACACGCTGCAGTTTGGTCCGACTCTCTTTCATCACCACTAGAAAACCGTTACAGAATCACCCACCACCAACGGACCAAGCGGCGTGTCAACAGGCAGGAGCAGCCGAAAAAGGAGATGCTCACCAAGGATTTCTGGTCATGGGAGGAGATCTTCGACGGGAGAGGACCCTGGGCTAAACCAGGGGAGTGTAGCCGCCCAAAGGAGCAACAGGAGAAGAGGCAACAGAGGCAGCAGGCAGGAGCAGCAGCAGCTACAGTGGGAGAGGTTGCACCACCTGGAGTTATGGACATGGGAGGAGGAATTGGACGGTAAAGGACCCTGGAATGAGCCTGGAGATTATTGTCGCCCCAAAGCCGAGCTGGAGGCAGCAAAAGCAGAGAGGCGGCATTATGAGGAGCTAGCACGGCAGAGCGGATGGAAGCCCGAGAGTCAGCCCCAAAAATTTCTTGGGGGGCTTACAGGGAGTATGGCTATGCCAGGTAGGAGACCTGCGCAAACTCCCTGTGCTTACCGGGGGCTGGAGAGACCGGGCAGGCACCGTGTTATGCTGTGGAGCGCACGGTGTCTCCAGTGCGGGTGCACAGCCCGGTTCGGTATATTCCAGCTCCGCGTATCGGCCGGGCTAGATTGAGCGTCGAGCCAAATGCCATGAAGCCGGCTCTACGCATCTGGTCCCCAGTGCGTCTCCTTGGGCCGGCTTACATGGCACCAGCCTTGCGCTCGGTGTCTCCGGTTCGCCTGCATAGCCCAGTGCAGGCTATTCCACCTCGCCGCACTGGCAGGGCAACCGGGAGCATTCAACCAGGTAAGGTTGGGCAGGCTCGGTGCTCAAGAGCCCCAGTGCGCCTGCACGGTCCGGTCTATCCAGTACCACCTCCACACCCCAGCCCTCCGGTAGCAGCTCCCCGCACCAGGCTTCCTGTGCGTGTCCTCGATCCAGTACCACCAGTTCCAGCACCACGCACCAGGCCTTCAGTGTGCCTCGCCTGTTCAGCGCAGCCAGCGCTTTTCTCCTCTCCTGCGCTGCTGGAGTCTCCCGCCTGTTTAGCACAGCCAGAGCCTTCCTCCTCTACAGCGCTGCCGGAGCCTCCCGCCTGTTTAGCGCAGCCAGAGCCTTCCTCCTCTACAGCGCTGCCGGAGCCTCCGCCTGTTTAGCGCAGCCAGAGCCTTTCTCCTCTCCTGCGCTGCCGGAGTCTCCCGCCTGTTTAGCGCAGCCAGAGCCTTCCTCCGACACAGCGCTGCAGGAGTCTCCCGCCTGTTCAGCGCAGCCAGAGCTGCCAGTCTGCATGAAGCAGCCAGAGCTGTCAGTCTGCATGGAGCAGTCAGAGCTGTCAGTCTGCATGGAGCAGCCAGAGCTGTCAGTCTGCATGAAGCAGCCAGTCTACATGGAGCAGCCAGAGCTGTCAGTCTACATGAAGCAGCCCGAGCTGCCAGTCTGCATGAAGCAGCCAGTCTACATGGAGCAGCCAGAGCTGTCAGTCCGCATGGAGCAGCCAGAGCTGTCAGTCCGCATGGAGCAGCCAGAGCTGTCAGTCCGCATGGAGCAGCCAGAGCTGTCAGTCTGCATGGAGCAGCCAGAGCTGTCAGTCCGCATGGAGCAGCCAGAGCTGTCAGTCTACATGAAGCAGCCCGAGCTGCCAGTCTGCATGAAGCAGCCAGTCTACATAGAGCAGCCAGAGCTGCCAGTCTGCATGAAGCAGCCAGAGCTGTCAGTCTGCATGGAGCAGTCAGAGCTGTCAGTCTGCATGGAGGAGCCAGAGCTGTCAGTCTACAGGAAGCAGCCCGAGCTGCCAGTCTGCATGAAGCAGTCAGTCTACATGGAGCAGCCAGAGCTGTCAGTCCGCATGGAGCAGCCAGAGCTGTCAGTCTACATGAAGCAGCCCGAGCTGCCAGTCTGCATGAAGCAGCCAGTCTACATGGAGCAGCCAGAGCTGTCAGTCTGCATGAAGCAGCCAGAGCTGTCAGTCTGCATGGAGCAGCCAGTCTGCATGGAGCAGCCAGTCTGCACGGAGCTGTCAGTCTGCACGGAGCTGTCAGTCTGCACGGAGCTGTCAGTCTGTAAGGAGCTGCCAGTCTGCAAGGAGCTGCCAGTCAGCACGGAGCCGCCAGAGCGGTCAGTCTGTAAGAAGCCGCCAGAGCTGTCAGCCTATATGGAGCAGCTAGTGCCGCCAGTCTGCCCAGCGCCGCCAGTGCCCCCAGTCTGCCCAGCATCGCCAGTCTGCCCAGCATCGTCATCAGTCTGCCCAGCATCGCCAGTCTGCCCAGCATCGCCAGTCTGCCCAGCATCGCCAGTCTGCCCAGCATCGCCAGTCTGCCCGGCGCCGCCGGTCTGCCCAGCATCGCCAGTCTGCCAGACTCTTCCAGATCTGCCAGTCAGCCAGACTCTTCCAGATCTGCCAGTCAGCCAGACTCTTCCAGATCTGCCAGTCAGCCAGACTCTTCCAGATCTGCCAGTCAACCAGACTCTTCCAGATCTGCCAGTCAACCAGACTCTTCCAGATCTGCCAGTCAACCAGACTCTTCCAGATCTGCCAGTCAACCAGACTCTTCCAGATCTGCCAGTCAGCCAGGATCTGCCAGTCAGCCAGGATCTGCTGAAACCACCAGCCAGCCAGGAGCTGGTAGATCTATCTACCTGCCTGAGCTTCCTCTCACTCCTGAGCTTCCTCTCACTCCTGAGCTTCCTCTCACTCCTGAGCTTCCTCTCACTCCTGAGCTTCCTCTCACTCCTGAGCTTCCTCTCACTCCTGAGCTTCCTCTCACTCCTGAGCTTCCTCTCACTCCTGAGCTTTCTCTCACTCCTGAGCTTTCTCTCACTCCCGAGCTTCCCCTCAGTCCCGAGCTGCCTCGGTCCCGAGCTGTCCTTCAGTCCCGATCTGTTCCTCAGTCCAGTGGGGTTCTGGGTGAGGACTACTAGGCCATGGTCGGCGGCGAGGGTGGACTATCCAGGGACGAAGGGAGAGGGGACTAAGACATTAAAGGAGTGGGGTCCACGTCCCGCGCCGGAGCCGCCACCATGGACAGACGCCCACCCGGACCCTCCCTATTGTTTTGAGGTGCGTTCGGGAGTCCGCACCTTAGGGGGTTCTGTCACGCCCTGGTCAAAGTATTTTGTGTTTATTTTTATGTATTTGGTCAGGCCAGGGTGTGGCATGGGGTTTTTGTAATTGTGGTGTGTTTGTCTTGGGGTTTTGGTGGTGGTATTGGGATTGTAGCTTAGTGGGTTGTCTAGCAAGGTCTATGGCTGTCTGGAGTGGTTCTCAATCAGAGGCAGGTGCTTATCGTTGTCTCTGATTGGGAACCATATTTAGGCAGCCATATTCTTTGAGTTTGTCGTGGGTGATTGTCCTTAGTGTCCTATGTGTACTCGTTGTTAGTTTGCACCAGATAGGCTGTTTCGGTTTCGTTTATTGTTTTTTGTAAGTTCGTGTTTCTTTGGTATATTAAACATGGATCGCAATCGACACGCTGCAGTTTGGTCCGACTCTCTTTCATCACCACTAGAAAACCGTTACACTAAATCATGTTTGATGCACTCTGGATACAATGTTTTTTACAGAACTGTTCAAACTAGATGATTAAGGAACACTGCAGACAATTTTCAGCAAGTTGCTGCATGGAAATACGGAAATAAGCACTTTTCCATAAACAAGCTCTAAATCATGTTTGATGCACTCTGGATGTCCAATTTTTGCTGTGCTGTCCATTTGAGATGAACTGAACAATGTGGACAGTTTTCAGCATCTTGCAACATTGAAATGCAGAAATAAGCACTTTTCCATAAACAAGCTCTAAATCATGTTTGATGCACTCTGGATACAATGTTGTAAACATAACTGTTCAAACTAGATGATTAGGAACACTGTAGACAATTTTCAGCAAGTTGCAGCATGGAAATACGGAAATAAGCACTTTTCCATAAACAAGCTCTAAATCATGTTTGATGCACTCTGGATAAAACTCTTTTTTGTTATGTTTATTCGAGATGTTATGAAAACACTGTAGAATGCATAAATAAGCACTTTTCCATAAACAAGCTCTAAATCATGTTTGATGCACTCTGGATGTCAATTTTTGCTGTGCTGTCCATTTGAGATGAAATGAACAATGTGGGCAGTTTTCAGCATCTTGCAACATTGAAATGCAGAAATAAGCACTTTTCCATAAACAAGCTCTAAATCATGTTTGATGCACTCTGGATACAATGTTTTTACAGAACTGTTCAAACTAGATGATTAGGAACACTGTAGACAATTATCAGCTGGTTGCAGCATTGAAATACGGAAATAGCACTTTTCCATAAACAAGCTCTAAATCATGTTTGATGCACTCTGGATGTCAATTTTTGCTGTGCTGTCCATTTGAGATGAAATGAACAATGTGGACAGTTTTCAGCATCTTGCAACATTGAAATGCAGAAATAAGCACTTTTCCATAAATAAGCTCTAAATCATGTTTGATGCACTCTGGATACAATGTTTTTTTACAGAACTGTTCAAACTAGATGATTAGGAATACTGTAGACAATTATCAGCAAGTTGCAGCATGGAAATAATAGAGACAGTAGATCTAGCTGGTCTGTCATAATATAATAGAGACAGTATATCTACCTGGTCTGTCATAATATAATAGAGACAGTAGATCTAGCTGGTCTGTCATAATATAATAGAGACAGTAGATCTAGCTGGTCTGTCATAATATAATAGAGACAGTAGATCTAGCTGGTCTGTCATAATATAATAGAGACAGTAGATCTAGCTGGTCTGTCATAATATAATAGAGACAGTAGATCTAGCTGGTCTGTCATCTAGCTGGTCTGTCATAATATAATAGAGACAGTAGATCTACCTGGTCTGTCATAATATAATAGAGACAGTAGATCTAGCTGGTCTGTCATAATATAATAGAGACAGTAGATCTAGCTGGTCTGTCATAATTATAGTCTGTCATAATATAATAGAGACAGTAGATCTAGCTGGTCTGTCATAATATAATAGAGACAGTAGATCTAGCTGGTCTGTCATAATACAATAGAGACAGTAGATCTAGCTGGTCTGTCATAATATAATAGAGACAGTAGATCTAGCTGGTCTGTCATAATATAATAGAGACAGTAGATCTAGCTGGTCTGTCATAATATAATAGAGACAGTAGATCTAGCTGGTCTGTCATAATATAATAGAGACAGTAGATCTAGCTGGTCTGTCATAATATAATAGAGACAGTAGATCTAGCTGGTCTGTCATAATATAATAGAGACAGTAGATCTAGCTGGTCTGTCATAATATAATAGAGACAGTAGATCTAGCTGGTCTGTCATAATATAATAGAGACAGTAGATCTAGCTGGTCTGTCAAAATATAATAGAGACAGTAGATCTAGCTGGTCTGTCATAATATAATAGAGACAGTAGATCTAGCTGGTCTGTCATAATATAATAGAGACAGTAGATCTAGCTGGTCTGTCATAATATAATAGAGACAGTAGATCTAGCTGGTCTGTCATAATATAATAGAGACAGTAGATCTAGCTGGTCTGTCATAATATAATAGAGACAGTAGATCTAGCTGGTCTGTCATAATATAATAGAGACAGTAGATCTAGCTGGTCTGTCATAATATAATAGAGACAGTAGATCTAGCTGGTCTGTCATAATATAATAGAGACAGTAGATCTAGCTGGTCTGTCATAATATAATAGAGACAGTAGATCTAGCTGGTCTGTCATAATATAATAGAGACAGTAGATCTAGCTGGTCTGTCATAATATAATAGAGACAGTAGATCTAGCTGGTCTGTCAATAATATAATAGAGACAGTAGATCTAGCTGGTCTGTCATAATATAATAGAGACAGTAGATCTAGCTGGTCTGTCATAATATAATAGAGACAGTAGATCTAGCTGGTCTGTCATAATATAATAGAGACAGTAGATCTAGCTGGTCTGTCATAATATAATAGAGACAGTAGATCTAGCTGGTCTGTCATAATATAATAGAGACAGTAGATCTAGCTGGTCTGTCATAATATAATAGAGACAGTAGATCTAGCTGGTCTGTCATAATATAATAGAGACAGTAGATCTAGCTGGTCTGTCATAATATAATAGAGACAGTAGATCTAGCTGGTCTGTCATAATATAATAGAGACAGTAGATCTAGCTGGTCTGTCATAATATAATAGA
Source organism: Oncorhynchus tshawytscha (assembly GCF_018296145.1). Taxonomy (NCBI): domain Eukaryota; kingdom Metazoa; phylum Chordata; class Actinopteri; order Salmoniformes; family Salmonidae; genus Oncorhynchus; species Oncorhynchus tshawytscha. The sequence goes on along the minus strand of NW_024606907.1, from coordinate 1,709 downwards.
GACAGTAGATCTAGCTGGTCTGTCATAATACAATAGAGACAGTAGATCTAGCTGGTCTGTCATAATACAATAGAGACAGTGATCTAGCTTGTATGTCATAATATAATAGAGACAGTAGATCTAGCTGGTCTGTCATAATATAATAGAGACAGTAGATCTAGCTGGTCTGTCATAATATAATAGAGACAGTAGATCTAGCTGGTCTGTCATAATATAATAGAGACAGTAGATCTAGCTGGTCTGTCATAATATAATAGAGACAGTAGATCTAGCTGGTCTGTCATAATATAATAGAGACAGTAGATCTAGCTGGTCTGTCATAATATAATAGAGACAGTAGATCTAGCTGGTCTGTCATAATATAATAGAGACAGTAGATCTAGCTGGTCTGTCATAATATAATAGAGACAGTAGATCTAGCTGGTCTGTCATAATATAATAGAGACAGTAGATCTAGCTGGTCTGTCATAATATAATAGAGACAGTAGATCTAGCTGGTCTGTCATAATATAATAGAGACAGTAGATCTAGCTGGTCTGTCATAATATAATAGAGACAGTAGATCTAGCTGGTCTGTCATAATATAATAGAGACAGTAGATCTAGCTGGTCTGTCATAATATAATAGAGACAGTAGATCTAGCTGGTCTGTCATAATATAATAGAGACAGTAGATCTAGCTGGTCTGTCATAATATAATAGAGACAGTAGATCTAGCTGGTCTGTCATAATATAATAGAGACAGTAGATCTAGCTGGTCTGTCATAATATAATAGAGACAGTAGATCTAGCTGGTCTGTCATAATATAATAGAGACAGTAGATCTAGCTGGTCTGTCATAATATAATAGAGACAGTAGATCTAGCTGGTCTGTCATAATATAATAGAGACAGTAGATCTAGCTGGTCTGTCATAATATATAATAGAGACAGTAGATCTAGCTGGTCTGTCATAATATAATAGAGACAGTAGATCTAGCTGGTCTGTCATAATATAATAGAGACAGTAGATCTAGCTGGTCTGTCATAATATAATAGAGACAGTAGATCTAGCTGGTCTGTCATATTACAATAGAGACAGTAGATCTAGCTGGTCTGTCATAATACAATAGAGACAGTAGATCTAGCTGGTCTGTCATAATACAACAGACACAGTAGATCTAGCTGGTCTGTCATAATACAATAGAGACAGTGATCTAGCTTGTATGTCAAGTAGATCTAGCTGGTCTGTCATAATATAATAGAGACAGTAGATCTAGCTGGTCTGTCATATTATAATAGAGACAGTAGATCTAGCTGGTCTGTCATATTATAATAGAGACAGTAGATCTAGCTGGTCTGTCATAATATAATAGAGACAGTAGATCTAGCTGGTCTGTCATATTATAATAGAGACAGTAGATCTAGCTGGTCTGTCATAATATAATAGAGACAGTAGATCTAGCTGGTCTGTCATAATATAATAGAGACAGTAGATCTACCTGGTCTGTCATAATATAATAGAGACAGTAGATCTAGCTGGTCTGTCATAATATAATAGAGACAGTAGATCTAGCTGGTCTGTCATAATATAATAGAGACAGTAGATCTAGCTGGTCTGTCATAATATAATAGAGACAGTAGATCTAGCTGGTCTGTCATAATATAATAGAGACAGTAGATCTAGCTGGTCTGTCATAATATAATAGAGACAGTAGATCTAGCTGGTCTG
>NW_024606906.1:0-13591 GCF_018296145.1 Oncorhynchus tshawytscha | reverse complement strand
TGTTATAATAGAGACCGTAGATCTAGCTGGTCTGTCATTATATAATAGAGACAGTAGATCTAGCTGGTCTGTCATAATATAATAGAGACAGTAGATCTAGCTGGTCTGTCATAATATAATAGAGACAGTAGATCTAGCTGGTCTGTCATAATATAATAGACACAAAGAGACAGTTGATCTAGCTGGTCTGTCATAATATAATTGAGACAGTAGATCTATCTGGTCTGTCATAATATAATAGAGACAGTAGATCTAGCTGGTCTGTCATAATATAATAGACACAAAGAGACAGTTGATCTAGCTGGTCTGTCATAATTTAATAGAGACAGTAGATCTAGCTGGTTTGTCATAATATAATAGAGACAATAGATCTAGCTGGTCTGTCATGTTATAATAGAGACAGTAGATCTAGCTGGTCTGTCATGTTATAATAGAGACAGTAGATCTAGCTGGTCTGTCATAATATAATAGAGACAGTAGATCTAGCTGGTTTGTCATAATATAATAGAGACAGTAGATCTAGCTGGTCTGTCATGTTATAATAGAGACAGTAGATCTAGCTGGTCTGTCATAATATAATAGAGACAGTAGATCTAGCTGGTGTGTCATAATATAATAGAGACAGTAGATCTAGCTGGTCTGTCATGTTATAATAGAGACAGTAGATCTAGCTGGTCTGTCATAATATAATAGAGACAATAGATCTAGCTGGTCTGTCATAATATAATAGACACAAAGAGACAGTTGATCTAGCTGGTCTGTCATAATATAATAGAGACAGTAGATCTAGCTGGTCTGTCATAATATTACAGAGACCGTAGATTTAGCTGGTCTGTCATATTATAATAGAGACAGTCGATCTAGCTGGTCTGTCATGTTATAATAGAGACCGTAGATCTAGCTGGTCTGTCATAATATAATAGAGACAGTAGATCTAGCTGGTCTGTCATAATATAATAGAGACAGTAGATCTAGCTGGTCTGTCATAATATAATAGAGACAGTAGATCTAGCTGGTCTGCCATGTTATAATAGAGACAGTAGATCCAGCTGATCTGTCATAATATTATAGAGACAGTAGATTTACCCGGTCTGTCATATTATAATAGAGACAGTAGATCTAGCTGGTCTGTCATAATATAGCAGAGACAGTAGATCTAACTGGTCTGTCATAATATAATAGAGACAGTAGATCTAGCTGGACTGTCATAATATAATAGAGACAGTAGATCTAGCTGGTTTGTCATAATATAATAGAGACAGTAGATCTAGCTGGTCTGTCATAATATAATAGAAACAAAGAGACAGTTGATCTAGCTGGTCTGTCATAATATAATAGAGACAGTTGATCTAGCTGGTCTGTCATGTTATAATAGAGATAGTAGATCTAGCTTTTCTGTCATAATATAATAGAGACAATAGATCTAGCTGGTCTGTCATGTTATAATAGAGACAGTATATCTAGCTGGTCTGTCATAATATAATAGAGACAGTAGATACAGCTGGTCTGTAATAATATAATAGAGACGGTGGATTTAGCTGGTCTGTCATGATATAATAGAGACAGTAGATCTAGCTGGTCTGTCATAATATAAGAGACAGTAGATCTAGCTGGTCTGTCATGTTATAATAGAGACAGTAGATCTAGCTGGTCTGTCATAATATAACAGAGACAGTAGATCTAGCTGGTTTGTCATAATATAATAGAGACAGTAGATCTAGCTGGTCTGTCATAATATAATAGACACAAAGAGACAGTTGATCTAGCTGGTCTGTCATAATATAATTGAGACAGTAGATCTAGCTGGTCTGTCATAATATAATAGAGACAATAGATCTAGCTGGTCTGTCATGTTATAATAGAGACAGTAGATCTAGCTGGTCTGTCATGTTATAATAGAGACAGTAGATCTAGCTGGTTTGTCATAATATAATAGAGACAGTAGATCTAGCTGGTCTGTCATGTTATAATAGAGACAGTAGATCTAGCTGGTCTGTCATAATATAATAGAGACAGTAGATCTAGCTGGTTTGTCATAATATAATAGAGACAGTAGATCTAGCTGGTCTGTCATGTTATAATAGAGACAGTAGATCTAGCTGGTCTGTCATAATATAATAGAGACAATAGATCTAGCTGGTCTGTCATAATATAATAGACACAAAGAGACAGTTGATCTAGCTGGTCTGTCATAATATAATAGAGACAGTAGATCTAGCTGGTCTGTCATAATATATAGATCTAGCTGGTCTGTCATAATATAATAGAGACAGTAGATCTAGCTGGTCTGTCATAATATAATAGAGACAGTAGATCTAGCTGGTCTGTCATAATATAATAGAGACAGTAGATCTAGCTGGTCTGTCATGTTATAATAGAGACAGTAGATCTAGCTGGTCTGTCATAATATAATAGAGACAGTAGATCTAGCTGGTCTGTCATAATATAATAGAGACAGTAGATCTAGCTGGTCTGTCATAATATAATAGACACAAAGAGACAGTTGATCTAGCTGGTCTGTCATAATATAATAGAGACAGTAGATCTAGCTGGTCTGTCATAATATAATAGAGACAATAGATCTAGCTGGTCTGTCATGTTATAATAGAGACAGTAGATCTAGCTGGTCTGTCATAATATAATAGAGACAGTAGATCTAGCTGGTCTGTCATGTTATAATAGAGACAGTAGATCTAGCTGGTCTGTCATAATATAATAGAGACAGTAGATCTAGCTGGTTTGTCATAATATAATAGAGACAGTAGATCTAGCTGGTCTGTCATAATATAATAGAGACAGTAGATCTAGCTGGTCTGTCATAATATAATAGAGACAGTAGATCTAGCTGGTCTGTCGTAATATAATAGACACAAAGAGACAGTTGATCTAGCTGGTCTGTCATAATATAATAGAGACAGTAGATCTAGCTGGTCTGTCATAATATTACAGAGACCGTAGATTTAGCTGGTCTGTCATATTATAATAGAGACAGTCGATCTAGCTGGTCTGTCATGTTATAATAGAGACCGTAGATCTAGCTGGTCTGTCATAATATAATAAAGACAGTAGATCTAGCTGGTCTGTCATAATATAGCAGAGACAGTAGATCTAACTGGTCTGTCATAATATAATAGAGACAGTAGATCTAGCTGGACTGTCATAATATAATAGAGACAGTAGATCTAGCTGGTTTGTCATAATATAATAGAGACAGTAGATCTAGCTGGTCTGTCATAATATAATAGACACAAAGAGACAGTTGATCTAGCTGGTCTGTCATAATATAATAGAGACAGTTGATCTAGCTGGTCTGTCAAGTTATAATAGAGATAGTAGATCTAGCTTTTCTGTCATAATATAATAGAGACAATAGATCTAGCTGGTCTGTCATGTTATAATAGAGACAGTAGATCTAGCTGGTCTGTCATAATATAATAGAGACAGTAGATACAGCTGGTCTGTAATAATATAATAGAGACAGTGGATTTAGCTGGTCTGTCATGATATAATAGAGACAGTAGATCTAGCTGGTCTGTCATAATATAATAGAGACAGTAGATCTAGCTGGTCTGTCATAATATAATAGAGACAGTAGATCTAGCTGGTCTGTCATAATATAATAGAGACAGTAGATCTAGCTGGTCTGCCATGTTATAATAGAGACAGTAGATCCAGCTGATCTGTCATAATATTATAGAGACAGTAGATTTACCCGGTCTGTCATATTATAATAGAGACAGTAGATCTAGCTGGTCTGTCATAATATAATAGAGACAGTAGGTCTAGCTGGTCTGTCATAATATAATAGACACAAAGAGACAGTAGATCTAGTTGGTCTGTCATAATATAATAAAAACAGTAGATTTAGCTGGTCTGTCATATTATAATAGCGACAGTAGATCTAGCTGGTCTGTCATAATATAATAGATACAGTAGATCTAGCTGGTCTGTCATATTATACTAGTAACAGTAGATCTAGCTGGTCTGTCATAATATAGCAGAGACAGTAGATCTAACTGGTCTGTCATAATATAATAGAGACAGTAGATCTAGCTGGACTGTCATAATATAATAGAGACAGTAGATCTAGCTGGTTTGTCATAATATAATAGAGACAGTAGATCTAGCTGGTCTGTCATAATATAATAGACACAAAGAGACAGTTGATCTAGCTGGTCTGTCATAATATAATAGAGACAGTTGATCTAGCTGGTCTGTCATGTTATAATAGAGATAGTAGATCTAGCTTTTCTGTCATAATATAATAGAGACAATAGATCTAGCTGGTCTGTCATGTTATAATAGAGACAGTATATCTAGCTGGTCTGTCATGATATAATAGAGACAGTAGATCTAGCTGGTCTGTCATAATATAAGAGACAGTAGATCTAGCTGGTCTGTCATATTATAATAGTGACAGTAGATCTAGCTGGTCTGTCATAATATAATAGAGACAGTAGCTCTAGCTGGCCTGTCATAATATAATAGAGACAGTAGATCTAGCTGGTCTGTCATAATATAATAGAGACAGTAGATCTAGCTGGTCTGTCATAATATAATAGAGACAGTAGATCTAGCTGGTTTGTCATATTATAATAGAGACAGTAGATCTAGCTGGTCTGTCATGTTATAATAGAGACAGTAGATCTAGCTGGTCTGTCATAATATAACAGAGACAGTAGATCTAGCTGGTCTGTCATGTTATAATAGAGACAGTAGATCTAGCTGGTCTGTCATAATATAATAGAGACAGTAGATCTAGCTGGTCTGTCATAATATAATAGAGACAGTAGATCTAGCTGGTCTGTCATGTTATAATAGAGACAGTAGATCCAGCTGATCTGTCATAATATTATAGAGACAGTAGATTTACCCGGTCTGTCATATTATAATAGAGACAGTAGATCTAGCTGGTCTGTCATAATATAATAGAGACAATAGATCTAGCTGGTCTGTCATAATATAATAGAGACAATAGATCTAGCTGGTCTGTCTTGTTATAATAGAGACAGTAGATCTAGCTGATCTGTCATAATATAATAGAGACAATAGATCTAGCTGGTCTGTCTTGTTATAATAGAGACCGTAGATCTAGCTGGTCTGTCATAATATAATAGAGACAGTAGATCTAGCTGGTTTGTCATAGTATAATAGAAACAATAGATCTAGCTGGTCTGTCATATTATAATATACACAGTAGATCTAGCTGGTATGTCATGTTATAATAGAGACAGTAGATCTAGCTGGTATGTCATAATATAATAGAGGCAGTAGATCTAGCTGGTCTGTCATATTATAATGCAGACAGTAGATCTAGCTGGTCTGTCATTATATAATAGAGATAGCAGATCTAGCTGGTCTGTCATAATATAATAGAGACAGTAGATCTAGCTGGTCTGTCATAATATAATAGAGACAGTAGATCTAGCTGGTCTGTCATGTTATAATAGAGACAGTAGATCTAGCTGGTCTGTCATAATATAATAGAGACAGTAGATCTAGCTGGTCTGTCATGTTATAATAGAGACAGTAGATCTAGCTGGTCTGTCATGTTATAATAGAGACAGTAGATCCAGCTGATCTGTCATTATATTATAGAGACAGTAGATTTACCCGGTCTGTCATATTATAATAGAGACAGTAGATCTAGCTGGTCTGTCATAATATAATAGAGACAGTAGGTCTAGCTGGTCTGTCATAATATAATAGACACAAAGAGACAGTAGATCTAGTTGGTCTGTCATAATATAATAGAGACAGTAGATCTAGCTGGACTGTCATAATATAATAGAGACAGTAGATCTAGCTGGTCTGTCATGTTATAATAGAGAGAGTAGATCTAGCTGGTCTGTCATAATATAATAGAGACAGTAGATCTAGCTGGACTGTCATAATATAATAGAGACAGTAGATCTAGCTGGTTTGTCATAATATAATAGAGACAGTAGATCTAGCTGGTCTGTCATATTATAATAGAGACAGTAGATCTAGCTGGTCTGTCATAATATAATAGAGACAATAGATCTAGCTGGTCTGTCATAATATAATAGAGACAATAGATCTAGCTGGTCTGTCATGTTATAATAGAGACAGTATATCTAGCTGGTCTGTCATAATATAATAGAGACAGTAGATACAGCTGGTCTGTAATAATATAATAGAGACAGTGGATTTAGCTGGTCTGTCATGATATAATAGAGACAGTAGATCTAGCTGGTCTGTCATAATATAAGAGACAGTAGATCTAGCTGGTCTGTCATAATATAATAGAGACAGTAGATCTAGCTGGTCTGTCATAATATAACAGAGACAGTAGATCTAGCTGGTCTGTCATAATATAATAGAGACAGTAGATCTAGCTGGTCTGTCATAATATAATAGAGAGACAGTTGATCTAGCTGGTCTGTCATAATATAATAGAGACAGTAGATCTAGCTGGTCTGTCATAATATAATAGAGACAGTAGATCTAGCTGGTCTGTCATAATATAATAGAGACAGTAGATCTAGCTGGTCTGTCATAATATAATAGAGACAGTAGATCTAGCTGGTCTGTCATAATATAATAGAGACAGTAGATCTAGCTGGTCTGTCATAATATAATAGAGACAGTAGATCTAGCTGGTCTGTCATAATATAATAGAGACAGTAGATCTAGCTGGTCTGTCATAATATAATAGACACAAAGAGACAGTTGATCTAGCTGGTCTGTCATAATATAATAGAGACAGTAGATCTAGCTGGTCTGTCATAATATAATAGAGACAGTAGATCTAGCTGGTCTGTCATGTTATAATAGAGACAGTAGATCTAGCTGGTCTGTCATAATATAATAGAGACAGTAGATCTAGCTGGTCTGTCATAATATAATAGAGACAGTAGATCTAGCTGGTCTGTCATAATATAATAGAGACAGTAGATCTAGCTGGTCTGTCATAATATAATAGAGACAGTAGATCTAGCTGGTCTGTCATAATATAATTGAGACAGTAGATCTAGCTGGTCTGTCATAATATAATAGAGACAGTAGATCTAGCTGGTCTGTCATAATATAATAGACACAAAGAGACAGTTGATCTAGCTGGTCTGTCATAATATAATAGAGACAGTAGATCTAGCTGGTCTGTCATAATATAACAGAGACAGTAGATCTAGCTGGTCTGTCATATTATAATAGAGACAGTAGATCTAGCTGGTCTGTCATGATATAATAGAGACAGTAGATCTAGCTGGTCTGTCATAATATAATAGATACAGTAGATCTAGCTGGTCTGTCATAATATAATAGACACAAAGATACAGTTGATCTAGCTGGTCTGTCATAATATAATAGAGACAGTAGATCTAGCTGGTCTGTCATAATATATTAGAGACAGTAGATCTAGCTGGTCTGTCATAATATAATAGAGACAGTAGATCTAGCTGGTCTGTCATAATATAATAGACACAAAGAGACAGTTGATCTAGCTGGTCTGTCATAATATAATAGAGACAGTTGATCTAGCTGGTCTGTCATAATTATAATAGAGATAGTAGATCTAGCTTTTCTGTCATAATATAATAGAGACAATAGATCTAGCTGGTCTGTCATGTTATAATAGAGACAGTAGATCTAGCTGGTCTGTCATAATATAATAGAGACAGTAGATCTAGCTGGTCTGTCATAATATAATAGAGACAGTGGATTTAGCTGGTCTGTCATGTTATAATAGAGACAGTAGATCTAGCTGGTCTGTCATAATATAATAGAGACAGTAGATCTAGCTGGTCTGTCATAATATAATAGAGACAGTAGATCTAGCTGGTCTGTCATAATATAATAGAGACAGTAGATCTAGCTGGTCTGCCATGTTATAATAGAGACAGTAGATCCAGCTGATCTGTCATAATATTATAGAGACAGTAGATTTACCCGGTCTGTCATATTATAATAGAGACAGTAGATCTAGCTGGTCTGTCATAATATAATAAAAACAGTAGATTTAGCTGGTCTGTCATATTATAATAGAGACAGTAGATCTAGCTGGTCTGTCATAATATAATATATACAGTAGATTTAGCTGGTCTGTCATATTATAATAGCGACAGTAGATCTAGCTGGTCTGTCATAATATAATAGAGACAATATAATAGATACAGTAGATCTAGCTGGTCTGTCATATTATAATAGTAACAGTAGATCTAGCTGGTCTGTCATAATATAGCAGAGACAGTAGATCTAACTGGTCTGTTATAATATAATAGAGACAGTAGATCTAGCTGGACTGTCATAATATAATAGAGACAGTAGATCTAGCTGGTTTGTCATAATATAATAGAGACAGTAGATCTAGCTGGTCTGTCATAATATAATAGACACAAAGAGACAGTTGATCTAGCTGGTCTGTCATAATATAATAGAGACAGTTGATCTAGCTGGTCTGTCATGTTATAATAGAGATAGTAGATCTAGCTTTTCTGTCATAATATAATAGAGACAATAGATCTAGCTGGTCTGTCATGTTATAATAGAGACAGTATATCTAGCTGGTCTGTCATAATATAATAGAGACAGTAGATCTAGCTGGTCTGTCATAATATAATAGAGACAGTAGATCTAGCTGGTCTGTCATATTATAATAGAGACAGTAGATCTAGCTGGTCTGTCATAATATAATAGAGACAGTAGCTCTAGCTGGCCTGTCATAATATAATAGAGACAGTAGATTTAGCTGTTCTGTCATAATATAATAGAGACAGTAGATCTAGCTGGTCTGTCATAATATAATAGAGACAGTAGATCTAGCTGGTTTGTCATATTATAATAGAGACAGTAGATCTAGCTGGTCTGTCATAATATAATAGAGACAGTAGATCTAGCTGGTATGTCATAATATAATAGAGACAGTAGATCTAGCTGGTCTGTCATAATATAATACAGACAGTAGATCTAGCTGGTCTGTCATGTTATAATAGAGACAGTAGATCTAGCTGGTCTGTCATGTTATAATAGAGACAGTAGATCTAGCTGGTCTGTCATGTTATAATAGAGACAGTAGATCTAGCTGATCTGTCATAATATAATAGAGACAGTAGATTTACCCGGTCTGTCATATTATAATAGAGACAGTAGATCTAGCTGGTCTGTCATAATATAATAGAGACAATAGATCTAGCTGGTCTGTCATAATATAATAGAGACAATAGATCTAGCTGGTCTGTCTTGTTATAATAGAGACCGTAGATCTAGCTGATCTGTCATAATATAATAGAGACAATAGATCTAGCTGGTCTGTCATAATATAATAGAGACAGTTGATCTAGCTGGTCTGTCATAATATAATAGAGACAGTAGATCTAGCTGGTTTGTCATAGTATAATAGAGACAATAGATCTAGCTGGTCTGTCATATTATAATATACACAGTAGATCTAGCTGGTCTGTCATGTTATAATAGAGACAGTAGATCTAGCTGGTCTGTCATAATATAATAGAGACAGTAGATCTAGCTGGTTTGTCATATTATAATGTACACAGTAGATCTAGCTGGTCTGTCATGTTATAATAGAGACAGTAGATCTAGCTGGTATGTCATAATATAATAGAGACAGTAGATCTAGCTGGTCTGTCATAATATAATACAGACAGTAGATCTAGCTGGTCTGTCATGTTATAATAGAGACAGTAGATCTAGCTGGTCTGTCATAATATAACAGAGACAGTAGATCTAGCTGGTCTGTCATGTTATAATAGAGACAGTAGATCTAGCTGGTCTGTCATGTTATAATAGAGACAGTAGATCCAGCTGATCTGTCATAATATTATAGAGACAGTAGATTTACCTGGTCTGTCATATTATAATAGAGACAGTAGATCTAGCTGGTCTGTCATAATATAATAGAGACAGTAGATCTAGCTGGTCTGTCATAATATAATAGACACAAAGAGACAGTAGATCTAGCTGGTCTGTCATAATATAATAGAGACAGTAGATCTAGCTGGTCTGTCATATTATAATAGAGACAGTAGATCTAGCTGGTCTGTCATGTTATAAATAGAGACCGTAGATCTAGCTGGTCTGTCATAATATAATAGAGACAGTAGATCTAGCTGGTCTGTCATAATATAATAGAGACAGTAGATCTAGCTGGTCTGTCATAATATAATAGAGACAGTAGATCTAGCTGGTCTGTCATAATATAATAGAGACAGTAGATCTAGCTGGTCTGTCATAATATAATAGAGACAGTAGATCTAGCTGGTCTGTCATAATATAATAGAGACAGTAGATCTAGCTGGTCTGTCATAATATAATAGAGACAGTAGATCTAGCTGGTCTGTCATAATATAATAGAGACAGTAGATACAGCTGGTCTGTCATAATATAATAGAGACAGTAGATCTAGCTGGTCTGTCATAATATAATAGAGACAGTAGATCTAGCTGGTCTGTCATAATATAATAGAGACAGTAGATCTAGCTGGTCTGTCATGTTATAATAGAGACAGTAGATCTAGCTGGTCTGTCATAATATAATAGAGACAGTAGATCTAGCTGGTCTGTCATAATATAATAGAGACAGTAGATCTAGCTGGTCTGTCATAATATAATAGACACAAAGAGACAGTAGATCTAGCTGGTCTGTCATAATATAATAGAGACAGTAGATCTAGCTGGTCTGTCATAATATAATAGAGACAGTAGATCTAGCTGGTCTGTCATAATATAATAGACACAAAGAGACAGTAGATCTAGCTGGTCTGTCATAATATAATAGAGACAGTAGATCTAGCTGGTCTGTCATAATATAATAGAGACAGTAGATCTAGCTGGTCTGTCATAATATAATAGAGACAGTAGATCTAGCTGGTCTGTCATAATATAATAGAGACAGTAGATCTAGCTGGTCTGTCATAATATAATAGAGACAGTAGATCTAGCTGGTCTGTCATAATATAATAGAGACAGTAGATCTAGCTGGTCTGTCATGTTATAATAGAGACAGTAGATCTAGCTGGTCTGTCATAATATAATAGAGACAGTAGATCTAGCTGGTCTGTCATAATATAATAGAGACAGTAGATCTAGCTGGTCTGTCATAATATAATAGAGACAGTAGATCTAGCTGGTCTGTCATAATATAATAGAGACAGTAGATCTAGCTGGTCTGTCATAATATAATAGACACAAAGAGACAGTTGATCTAGCTGGTCTGTCATAATATAATAGAGACAGTAGATCTAGCTGGTCTGTCATAATATAATAGAGACAGTAGATCTAGCTGGTCTGTCATAATATAATAGAGACAGTAGATCTAGCTGGTCTGTCATTTTCTAATAGAGACAGTATATCTACCTGGTCTGTCATAATATAATAGAGACAGTAGATCTAGCTGGTCTGTCATAATATAATAGAGACAGTAGATCTAGCTGGTCTGTCATAATATAATAGAGACAGTAGATCTAGCTGGTCTGTCATAATATAATAGACACAGTAGATCTAGCTGGTCTGTCATAATATAATAGAGACAGTAGATCTAGCTGGTCTGTCATAATATAATAGAGGCAGTAGATGTACCTGGTCTGTCATAATATATAGACAGAAGATCTAGCTGGTCTGTCATAATATTATAGAGACAGTAGATCTAGCTGGTCTGTCATATTATAATCGAGACAGTAGATCTATCTGGTCTGTCATAATATAATAGAGACAGTAGATCTACCTGGTCTGTCATAATATCATAGGAACAGAAGATCTAGCTGGTCTGTCATAATATAATAGAGACAGTAGATCTAGCTGGTCTGTCATATTATAATCGAGACAGTAGATCTAGCTGGTCTGTCATAATATAATAGAGACAGTAGATATAGCTGGTCTGTCATAATATAATAGAGACAGTAGATCTAGCTGGTCTGTCATAATATCATAGGAACAGTAGATCTAGCTGGTCTGTCATAATATAATAGAGACAGTAGATCTAGCTGGTCTGTCATAATATAATAGAGACAGTAGATCTAGCTGGTCTGTCATAATATAATAGAGACAGTAGATCTAGCTGGTCTGTCATAATATAATAGAGACAGTAGATCTAGCTGGTCTGTCATAATATAATAGAGACAGTAGATCTAGCTGGTCTGTCATAATATAATAGAGACAGTAGATCTAGCTGGTCTGTCATAATATAATAGAGACAGAGATCTAGCTGGTCTGTCATAATATAATAGAGACAGTAGATTTAGCTGGTCTGTCATAATATAATAGAGACAGTAGATCTAGCTGGTCTGTCATAATATAATAGAGACAGTAGATCTAGCTGGTCTGTCATAATATAATAGAGACAGTAGATCTAGCTGGTCTGTCATAATATAATAGAGACAGTAGATCTAGCTGGTCTGTCATAATATAATAGAGACAGTAGATCTAGCTGGTCTGTCATAATATAATAGAGACAGTAGATCTAGCTGGTCTGTCATAATATAATAGAGACAGTAGATCTAGCTGGTCTGTCATAATATAATAGAGACAGTAGATCTAGCTGGTCTGTCATAATATAATAGAGACAGTAGATCTAGCTGGTCTGTCATAATATAATAGAGACAGTAGATCTAGCTGGTCTGTCATAATATAATAGAGACAGTAGATCTAGCTGGTCTGTCATAATATAATAGAGACAGTAGATCTAGCTGGTCTGTCATAATATAATAGAGACAGTAGATCTAGCTGGTCTGTCATAATATAATAGAGACAGTAGATCTAGCTGGTCTGTCATAATATAATAGAGACAGTAGATCTAGCTGGTCTGTCATGATATAATAGAGACAGTAGATCTAGCTGGTCTGTCATAATATAATAGAGACAGTAGATCTAGCTGGTCTGTCATAATATAATAGAGACAGTAGATCTAGCTGGTCTGTCATAATATAATAGAGACAGTAGATCTAGCTGGTCTGTCATAATATAATAGAGACAGTAGATCTAGCTGGTCTGTCATAATATAATAGAGACAGTAGATCTAGCTGGTCTGTCATAATATAATAGAGACAGTAGATCTAGCTGGTCTGTCATAATATAATAGAGACAGTAGATCTAGCTGGTCTGTCATGTTATAATCGAGACAGTAGATATAGCTGGTCTGTCATGATATAATAGAGACAGTATATCTAGCTGGTCTGTCATAATATAATAGAGACAGAAGATCTAGCTGGTCTGTCATAATATAATAGAGACAGTAGATCTAGCTGGTCTGTCATAATATAACAGAGACAGTAGATCTAGCTGGTTTGTCATAATATAATAGAGACAGTAGATCTAGCTGGTCTGTCATAATATAATCGACACAAAGATACAGTAGATATAGCTTGTCTGTCATGTTATAATAGAGACAGTAGATCTAGCTGGTCTGTAATATTAAAATAGAGAGAGTAGATCTAGCTGGTCTGTCATGATATAATAGAGACAGTAGATCTAGCTGGTTTGTCATAATATAATAGAGACAATAGATCTAGCTGGTCTGTCTTGTTATAATAGAGACCGTAAATCTAGCTGACCTGTCATAATATAATAGAGACAATAGATCTAGCTGGTCTGTCATAATATAATAGACACAAAGAGAC
>NW_024606905.1:0-13590 GCF_018296145.1 Oncorhynchus tshawytscha | reverse complement strand
ACCATTTCTGTGTGAACATCTGACCATTCCTGTGTGGGGGATCCTTAAAGTTCTGTGTGAGTACCTAAGATTTTATATGTTTTATGTGGATTCTGTGAATATTTGAAAATATGATAAATTGTATGTGTGTATAATCGATTACTAGAGATTTGATAAAGTAATGCTGAGAATATAATTAGATACAATTTAAACCACCCATTCGTAGACGTACGTAGGTTTTGAGTTGGTATCTTTAATGGATAATTTGACAAAGATGAGGTTTTAAACACTATTAAACTAGTCTACAAAATCTGGGAAATTGAGCTCAAGAAACTGATTAGTGTGTCCACTTTTCTTACCCTAACGATGGAACTATAAAACGCTTATTGGATTATCTCCATCTGGGTACAACATTTGAAATAAAACTGCCTTAAGGTCTGAAAATGTTTCATTTTTTCTTCCCAGTATGAGAGGAGTTGCGGGATTTATTGAATAAACAGTTTTAAATTAGAGCGAATTAAGATGGAATCTAGACGTAATTTATAATGTCGTACAAAGCCTAAGGCTTCCATCAAACTAATTATCATTGCGTGATTAATGTCATGTAGTAAAGTAATTGAAATACGTTGCATGAGTAAACATAATCTACTTTTATTAAAAGGCGCAAGATCTGTTTCCTAGTCTATAAATGTCGATTTTATTCTTTGATTGCTAATCTATTCATTTGGCATGTGAGAATCATAGCCGGAATAACGCTTGGACCTTTAAATTAGGGCTATTTTTCTGGGAAGTGTCTTGATTTTACGAATACAGACAATTGTAAAGTGGGTTTATTTGCGGAGAGTATTAGTCATTCAAATAGCATTGGTGGTTCAGTGGTTAAATAGCTGCCTTCTAAGCTTGAGACCCGAGTTTGGTTCCCGGCAAATACACTAACTAAAATCTGAGATTTTGATTGTAAATCAACTATTTGTATGTTTTGCCTGGAAAGTTATGGTCGCTAGTGTTTGTATAAGATATAAACTGAACATTTTAATAGCTTGTTTGATTCCTATTGAAATAAGGGATAAATGTAACTTTTTAATAGATTGTTTAGGTTAAATTGATAGACTAATTAATTCAAAAATAATAGCGAAGCGAATTTCGATGCAAGACGGTGTCTGTTGCCTAAATGATCTGCTGGAATAATGTAATGGGGCGGCAGGGTAGCCTAGTGGTTAGAGCGTTGGACTAGTAACAGGGATTTGAACCCGCAAGTTCAAATCCCCGAGCTGACAAGGTACAAATCTGTCATAATTCTCAATTATGATTATTTTTTACCTTTATTTAACTAGGCAAGTCAGTTAAGAACAAATTCTTATTTTCAATTACGGCCTAGGAACATGCCCCTGAACTGCATTTTCAGGGGCATGTTCCTAGGCCGTCATTGAATATAAGAATTTGTTCTTAACTGACTTGCCTAGTTAAATAAAGGTTTAAAAAAGAAAAGAAAAAGAGAGAGAATTGAGTCATATTTAAATTACTGTATCATAGAGGAGACAGTTACCTAAATTAAAGAAATTCTAAATAATAGAGGAGAGATAATGGCGGTAGAGAGGTGCCCACCGAAATGTTTTTCATTCTTATGGATTGACTGACATGTTATAAATTTGGCACTGTGCGTGTTATTTTTAAAGTCTTGGGCATTTCATAAGTGGGAAGAGGAAAGAGAAGAGAACATTTTAAAGTTTGGTTTTAATCTTACGATAAGAGGTAAGACAAAACGTTGAAATGAGAGGGGTTATATTTTTGCCCACTGGGAAAAAAATAGGACAGTTAAGATGAAAGTGATTTAGGTGTGAATAAGGAAACACTGTAATAATGTATTCTGATGGTTATTGATTCTTGGTTTGATTGTTTAGTTAACACCAGTGAATTTGAGCAGAAAGTTCATGTAGTCTAACATTGTAATCTGTTTCCATTACGTGGAACAATGTCAGGTCATTAAAGTTGATTGCAGTTTGAGTAGTTTTTATTTTTACAGGGACAGTGCATCATTAATCACAGTTGTGTGTGTCTAATGGCAGGGTATTCCAGACATGGGAAGCTCTCACATTGAAAGCAGATTGACTAAAGGTACTTTTCCTTAAAGGAACTATACAGTCATTTCTCATGGCGGATCTTGTGGATCTGCTGCCATAAGGTTTGGGTTTTCTGTTCAATAAAAGTACTGAGTAGAGGGGGAGCCTGGACATTTAGAATCTTGAATACAAGATAGGCGTCAGTGTATTGCATAAGATTTTTTCCAACTCAGGAGCTTATGCTTTCTATAGCTATTGGGTTTCCTAACAAGTACTTTGAGGGCCTGTTTGCAGAAGACTGAATGGGTATTAATGTTGAAAAGCAAGCTTGGGCCAAACTATTAAGGTAGTTTGTTAAGTGGGGGAGTATCATAGATTTTAATTATAGTTTTATTAACTCTATTGTCAAAACAATTTCATATGTTTTGGAAAATTAGCTAGGTTGAATTTGGTTATCTGAGCTTTTCCCCTGATACTTAGACATCTCTCTCAGGGGCATCAGTTGTTTTCTTTGTGAGGAACATGCAGACTCTTTTTATTTAAATTAGCTACAAACATGAGTCTCTGAGCAATTTTGTCATCTGAACCATTACAGTAGTGAGATCTTGTGTAGCTTGTTGTTTGTTATTTGCATGCATTTATTACTGTATCATCTGCATATATTGGAACTTCAGACCCTGTACAGAAAGAAAGAAGATCATTAATGTACGAGCTGAACAGTATTGACCTTTGGGGAATGCAAACATTGTAGATATGAGAGGGAAAAAGTTAGTTTCGATTTTTAAGCTAATGAGACAGCGCCAACTTTTGAAAGATTTTAGATTTGTAAATCAGGATAGCTTTTACTAAATTTATATCAACAGGTTTAAATGATTAGATTGCTGATTAAAGGGGTTATGGGTTTGTTTATTTGTTCACTGTTTATTGTAGGTGTTGATTTTACTTAATTAAACATTGTATTATCTGATGTGTCTGAGTAGGATTCTTTCTTCCGGGACGGATGGAAGTTACCTAAAGTATGTAAGTTAAAGGAGACATGGGAGAACACGTCTACATTTTTCTTAAATGCCTGGGATTAAATATGACTTATTCCTTACGCTGAGAAATGTACTACATTTGTGACAGAGGAAAAAAGAATTACATTTAGATAGTAATGATACCAGGATAATTGTATCTAAGGGTTAGTGTATGTTCACTTAAGCATACATATACATTGGTGTAGATTAAAATGTATGATTCAATTATTGGAGGAAGTACAATGGAATTATCATTAGGTTTTTGTTTATAGTTAACTTAAGTTTTTGTGTTTTTACATTAAGGTTTGCAAATACATGCACACAAAACATTTGCTATGACTATTTGTTGGTGTTTTTAAAATACTGTGTTTGATTTGTTTTCAAAATTTGTAAAGGTATTTTAAAAGGGCACGCACGCACATGAGTTTTTATTTTCTGAGTTTTAATCAAACACGTGAATTCTTTTGATAAAGGAAAGTTCTGGGAACCTGGGATACAACATGTAGGAAATGTTTGACTATTTTTGTAATTTGTCTAATATAGTAAAAAAACACTTCTTTGAAGGGTTTTGTATGACCTATGAACTCTATCATGACTTTCCGTTGTGGCTTGATCACCCTCATTGGAAAGCCATTTGGATAATGAATTTATGGTAATTTGTAATACTGATTTCAAGGTAATTTGTGTAATTGAAAAATATAGTTCTTATCCATATTAACTAAGGCTGCTTTAATTCCATCTTCCTATGACCATTTGGGTTAAATCATTTTTCTTTGGAGTTTTTCAGTTTAGTGATTTTATTTTATTTAAAAAAATATATTTTGTACCAGTAGTAGTTTTGTTTTATACATTACTCTCATACTGAGAGGATGGGGGAGGATTCAGTTCTTTGAGGTTTTGGATTGAAGTTTATAAATCTTGAGTGATATGTGAAGGAGTGTATTGTATTGTTGTTGTGTTTGTTCTGTTCTATTCCCGAGGGGATATAGGTCTAACTTCCTGATCCTTTGGCTCTACGATGGAGTTGACAGTGTGATGGGGAGTATAAGCCAATTTTAAAGAATAGTTTCAATAGAATGTGTGGATATTCTCTTTGAAATATGTTTAGATGTGTATTAAGAATCATTGGTAAAAGTCATAATTTATCATGTAGTTAATAAACTGGACTAAACTGTTGTTCTGATCTGTTCTTTCGAGGTTATCATGAAAAGTGACATCAGACGGTATCTTAATGCATGGAAGAGATAATTGGACCGAACAGTGTGTGTACCTCAAAACCCCCTCTAACTGGCTGAAGAAGAGTGACAAAGGCGTTGAATAAGGCCCTGTCTGGACCACTTCTACCGGGAGAAGGGAGCCAAGCCAGGAATCGGTGTACAGTATCCGATCTAAGCTATCAACTGCTTTTCTCTCATGTTTCTCTCAGGAGTGGGAGAGGAGTCCATGTGGAGTGAGCATGGAGAGAGATCTGTTCTAAACTTTTCTTATGTTGCTGGTATATTGGTTCACGAATGGACAAGACATAATGGGTGGTAAAGGTGATGGTGTAAAGATGAGACATTGAAATTGGGACATTATCATGGGCCATCCACTTTGAACTGTAAAGCTATCTGAAGAAGAAGGAAAAGGACACCAGAAGAATCAGTGCCTGAAAGAGGGGGTTGGTCAACTATGCCAATAAATTGTTTTGGACTTTTTTGGTATCAGGTTGATTGTAGAGGTCTACACCACGTAATTTAGATTAAGAATGCATTGAGATACTGATCTGTATTATAATCGTGATTAAAAAGTTAATAGTAGAATTATGGGATAATTATACTGAATGTTAATACGAATGTAAATTCTGCCAATATTGATGTGTGTTAAATTGAGTTTTTTACTTTGAGTGATAGGACCAATTTGAATCACTGAGGAATGTCATTCTAAATTTTGGTTGGATAATTAGTTGGGTTGAAGCTATGATTTGGAATATGAATGATTTCCCTGACATATTCTCTATTCTGAGCATAAGGACTTAGAGGGAAGACTGTCCTATATGTTGTGATGAGGCATGTGTTTAGACACTGGTTTTCATGTAACTTAGGGAGCATTTCTATGTTCTGTTTTTTATTTTTATTTTCCTCAACAATGGATAATTCTGTGTGATTAAACCTGTGCAAGTCTGTCTTGTAGAATGAAGGTTGTTAACTTAGCTTATATGTAAGCTTTTTCCCTTCTGAAACTAAGGTACTTGACATTGAAGGGATTTGATTTTTGATTTTATTTTAAATATTGAGTATGTAGTTACTGTTCTGATTCTCCAGAAGGGACAGAGTCCCTTGAGAGGGGAATGTCATAGCTGAATCAGAATTAGTTAGGTAACAGATAAATAAGATGTTTTATTTATCTTATACTTGTCATTAGAATGTCTTCTTTTGGACTATACTGTTGGCAGTTGCATTTTCCTTTCTTCACTAGGGAAAAGTCACTTGGGGCCCAGAGAGGGGAGAGGTCAGGCTTGGCTTTTACATGTCTGGTAATAGGCAGAATATCAGAAAGGGAGAAGTCAGGTTTGAACATTGTCTTCATAATGAATATATCTGTGAAACCATGTGAAGGGCTCCACTATGTCTGTACTCCAGTCATTCCCTCCTTTTCCCATTGGGGGAAGGAGTATGGCAGTGTCTGGAACCATTGTATGTCCCCTCTGATGTTGAAACGTATCTTTCATAGTATATGACCTAGAGGCTCACTCCTCTCAGGGAGCTTGTCCAGGGGTGGGTTGTATTTGAGATGGGAGTATCTAGAATTGACAATTGATATATGCCATTGGATGAGGTAATGTTTTGGTAATATGAAGTACCCAGAACGAGAAGTAGAACCTGGTCTAAGACCAAACTGAACGATAATTTATAGCTAATGCTATCTGGCTATGGGATACTCCTCTTTCAAGTAAAAGGCCCTTTGTGAAGTTCCTAAGATCTGTGGTTCGTCATTATGAGTTGAGAGGGGTGTATCTTGGCTATAAAAGATGAAGTATTCTTTTGTAAGCTCTCTCAGAATTCATTTATAGACACTGAATTTATCTGAGAGTCACAGGGCTATGGTGAAGCTCATATTATTAAAATATGAAGTTTAAGTATAACTCTGACTGGTGTGTGGTTTGTAACTCATCATTTAGTAATATAGGAAATTACCACGACAAGCTGTGGATTGTGTTTTAACAAACCTCAATGTCAGGGCAATGGATACTACAGTGGGAATGGTTGTGGAATTAGGACTGGAAATGGAAGGAAGTAATTAAAAATATATAATTAGGTAACATTTCATTTGAAAGAAATTGAGGATCTCAGATCATTTGGAATGTCATACTATCACACTAACCTTCTCCACCAGTTTTCCTCTGAAGAATACAGGGAATGTCCTTTCTGGGGCTTCCTGTAACCCCTACAAAGACAGAGACAATCATGACAAAACTTTTTAGACGTGGGGTTTTGGTAATGGTTTTGATAGTAGACCCCATCCCTGTCACTTGGTTTGCAATAATTCCACCTTTTGCCAATTCACTTTGCATAAAAAATGTTGAATCAAGCTCATATCTTAAACAAATGTGGTTGATCCATTTACATTGTTAAACTATTCTTAAAGTAGTCAACTAGCCGTAGGCCAACATGACTGATTCTGTAGGCTACATATTCATCTCATAGACTTTCATCATCCATCTTTAGAATTATACAAATGTGAAGCGATATTAATATGAAGAGCTAATATTGTAAACAAGTGATGTCATAACTGAAACTTGATTATCCTGTGTCTCCAGAAAAGGTAGGCCCTATGCCCCCCAAACGTCCACTATCTGATAGACTTATGTTGTACTGATATAAACACTATGAAAGGATATTGTAGCCTTAACCTACTGATATAGTCTACAGGCTTATTTATGGTGTGCCCGCTCCATAAAGCACACCTCCAGTTGTGACTGGGCTTGCTGCAACACGTGCACTCTGTTGCCAAGCCTTCCACAGAATCATACCGCAACCCTAAAATGTGATCCACATGTATTCGATGTCGAAACTGTCAGTTATTTGCAGTGATGGATTTAAAGCATTATCACGACTAACAGGCTGACTACACCAAAATGAATTTAGAAATCTATATTATTCAATTATTGCACCCACACTGCTTGGGCTGCCAACGAGCGTCTGCATAGCAAAGGGCTAAAATAGAAGACAGTTCTATTTCTGATGCAGATCGCACTGCAAATCTCCTCATTGGATTATAGGAGCAGGTACCCACTTGCCGTCTCCTCATTGGTTATACCCATGTGGGCGACTGAAAAACGAAAGAGGTCAGTGGCGGGAACGCACCTAATTTATGAAAGTTGCCAATCGCAATATAGAATCAAGACGAGAAGAATAAGCCTGGAAGGAGGAGAGATGTCTAGAAACGATTCGGTTGACCGTTTTATGTGTGGATTAATTGGTGGAGTAGAGGACCTTGTGCATTTCACATAAAATAACAACTCAGTGTTTATATCCCAGGACAAATTAGCTAGCAACAGCAAGCTAGCTAAATAGGACAAATTAGCTAGCAAGTGCAAGCTAGCTAGCTAAATTGCCATAAATGTTTGATGCTTTTCGACCTGCCCCCAAATTAATGTAATTGGTTCAGAGTTTGGTTTGATATTTTAAGCTGCGTGTCGTGATCTCGTTTGGTGTGGGGGGGGACAAAATAAATGTATGCACGATGGCGCACAATGGCGCACGCACGCAGCCGTTTTGGGTTCTTTGTTACAGACAGTTTTATGTGGTGCTTCGATGCACAAAGAGTCAGAAAACCGTGTGCACTTTGCTCATACACTACATGTGGTACCTGTTAACAAAGCCAGAAAATTGCATGTGATACCTCTCTCAGTCGATGAGTGCTCAATTTCGATGTTATTTTGCCCCTAGCCTATTGATTGAAGAGGGTGCAACCTCGTGTAAATGTAGACCTATGTACTTGCCACTTAAGTCTTATTCAAAACTTTGACTTGTCAACAAGTTCCGTGCGCTGTTTGAATGATCCATGTGTTCCCAGGTAGGCTACACTTGATTTGCACTTTTTGGATCATTCAATTAGTCCTAGTGAGACTATAGGACTCATGAGCGTGATACGACTCTGCCTGTAATATTTATATGATTTATAAGGGAAAGGTCAAGTTTACCATTGAAGCTGCTTCACTCAACTCTGCCTCAACCCACCACTGCAGAGTTTAGTTAGCTTTTTACAGGGAAGCTGACTCTAGGCCTGACAGGGAAAATGACTCTGAATCTGAGAGGGAGAACAACTCTGAACCCGAGAGGGAGAAGGACTGAAACTAACAGAGATACTGACTCTGGGCCTGACAGGGAAACTGGCTCACTGCAGATAACTACGGACCTGATGGGGGGGGGTGGCCTAGCTGGGTAGGATACCTAGGGCCTGGCAGAGCATCAAACTTAGTGGCTACTCGTACAGGAGACTGTGGACCTAGAACGGCTGAGTACTGGGGGCCTATCACTAAGGTTGGAGTCCGGGAACTTAAATCAGAAACGTTTGAACCTGCAACTAGGGCCTGAGACTTAGGACCTGGGGGGGCTCTGACAGGATAGACCTACTTGAGGAGCAGGACACTCAAGCCTGGACACTTTACACCTGCCAGGAAATGAGGACACTCTGACCCTACCGGGAAGGAAGGGAACTCTGACCCTACCGGGAAGGAAGGAAACTCTTACCCTACCGGGAAGGAAGGAAACTCTGACCCTACCGGGAAGGAAGGGAATGCTGGCCCTACCGGGAAGGAAGGGAATGCTGGCCTTACCTTGGTGGCAGTGAACTGGACATAAAGGCCAGGGGGGACATCTGGGATGACTTCTGGTGGGTCACACAGAGTCATGTCTGGCAAGTTCCCCTGCAACTGAAAGGATAGGCGGCCAAATGAGGTGTTGGCTTTGGGGATGATCAGTGAGATATACCTGCTGGAACGTGTGCTACGGGTGGGTGTTGTTATCGTGACCAGTGAACTGAGATAAGGCAGAGATTTACCTAACAGACTTATAGATGACCTGGAGCCAGTGGGTCTGGCGACGAATATGTAGCGAGGGCCAGCCGACTAGAGCTTACAGGTCGCAGTGGTGGGTGGTATAAGGTTATTTGGTAACAAAACAGATGTAACTGTGATAGACTGCATCCAGTTTGCTGAGTAGAGTATTGGAAGTTATTTTGTAGATGACATCGCCGAAGTCGAGGATCGGTAGGATAGTCAGTTTTACAAGGGTAAGTTTGGCGGCGTGAGTGAAGGAGGCTTTGTTGCGAAATAGAAAGCCGATTCTAGATTTCATTTTGGATTGGAGATGTTTAATATGAGTCTGGAAGGAGAGTTTACAGTCTAATCAGACACCTAGGTATTTATAGTTGTCCACATACTCTAGGTCAGAAACATCCAGGGTGGTGATGCTAGTCGGGCGGGCGGGTGCGGGCAGCAAACGTTTGAAAAGCATACATTTGGTTTTACTCACTTTGAAGAACAGTTGGAGGCCACGGAAGGAGTGTTGTATGGCATTGAAGCTCATTTGGAGGTTAGTTAGCACAGTGTCCAAGGAAGGGCCAGAGGTATACAGAATGGTGTCGTCTGTAGAGGTGGATCATTGAATCGCCCGCAGCAAGAGCGACATCATTGATGTATACAGAGAAAAGAGTCGGCCTGAGATTTGAACCCTTTGGTACCCCCATAGAGACTGCCAGAGGTCTGGACAACATGCCCTCCGATTTGACACACGGAACTCTGTCTGCAAAGTAGTTGGTGAACCAGGCGAGGCAGTCATTAGAAAAACCAAGGCTATTGAGTCTGCCGATAAGAATACAGTGATTGACAGAGTCGAAAGCCTTGGCCAGGTCGATGAAGACGGCTGCACAGTACTACTGTCTTTTATCGATGTACTGTCTTTTATCGTTATGATATCGTTTAGTACCTTGAGCGTGGCTGAGGTGCACCCGTGACCTGCTCGGAAACCGGATTGCACAGCGGAGAATGTACGATGGGATTCGATATGGTCAGTGATCTGTTTATTAACTTGGCTTTCGAAGACTTTAGATGGGCAGGATGGATATAGGTCTGTAACAGTTTGGGTCTAGGGTGTCACCCCCTTTGAAGAGGGGGATGACCGCGGCAGCTTTCCAATCTTTAGGGATCTCGGACGATACGAAAGAGGTTGAACAGGCTGGTAATAGTGGTTGCAACAATGGCGGTGGATAGTTTTAGAAAGAGAAGGTCCAGATTGTCTAGCCCAGCTGATTTGTACGGGTCCAGGTTTTGCAGCTCTTTCAGAACATCTGCTGTCTGGATTTGGGTGAAGGAGAAGCTGGGGAGGCTTGGGCGAGTAGCTGTGGGGGTGGGGGAGGAGCTGTTGGCCGGGGTTGGAGTAGCCAGGAGGAAGGCATGGCCAGCCGTTGAGAAATGCTTATTGAAATGTTAGATTATCATTGATTTATCAGTGGTGACCGTGTTACCTAGCAGTGGGCAGCTGGGAGGAGGTGCTCTTGTTCTCCATGGACTTTACAGTGTCCCAAAACTTTTTGGAGTTAGAGCTACAGGATGCGAATTTCTGCTTGAAAAGCTAGCCTTTCCTGACTGACTGCGTGTATTGGTTCCTTTCCTCACTGACTGCGTGTATTGGTTCCCGGCCTCCGACGTCCGACAGAGGCCGGTTGAAGGCACAGCGGATGGAGTATTCGTCGGCAGACCAGTCGTGGTGGTGCGGCGGGGCGTCGTGTCGACAAAGGATCCAAGCCAGATGGCGAAATAGGTATTGTAGTAATTTAGTTTTCTAGCCGGAAGATGCGCCTGGCTCACGGCTAACTGCTGCTAGCTTCGGGGCAGGAGCGTTAGCCACTATAGCCACTCGGTAGCAGCGGTGATTTGGTGCCAAGGTCCAGAGCTTACGGCAAGGATCTGGTGGAGTTGTGTGTTCTAGCCGTGTTTGGGTGGAGTCTGGGTGAACAACTGAGTAAGCCGGGAGGTGGGCCTCAGGGATAGCTTCGGTACTGGGTAACTCGGTGGGTGCTAGCTAGCTGTGAAGATCAGGAGTAATGGTCCAGGGATTACGGCAGGAATCCGGCGTTGTAGTGGAGAGACAGTCCGTTACTGGTAAGCTGGCGAGTATTATCCAGGCAACAAAAAAAGAGCTGGTATCTGTGCAGAAGGTAAAGGCTGCAAGCAGTGGCTAACAATGACTAAATGGCTTGTAGCTAATTAGCTGGTTAGCTTCTGATGGCTAGGTGGTTCTTGCTATAAGGTCTAAAAATTAAGAATAATAGCGCTTCCGTATCACATTGGGTGAGGAAGGTATAATTGAACTAAAATGGAGGAGTGATTGAAAATAAAATTGAAATATATACAAAAAAAGACGAAAAATACAAAAGTACACGAGAGGACGAACAAGACACGTCTGCACTGCTACGCCATCTTGGAATATTAACAATGTAAAAAATAATGGAAGGGATATTGTTCCAGACTATTGGATTTTGGAGTCAGACATGAGTAAACGGACATGAGTCCAGAGACTGTCCAGTAAACAGTGGCTAACCACAACAAAAAAATGATACAATACGGTCAAAATCATACTGGCAGGAAAGACCTGGTATGTCCTTTTCAGAAGACCTGTCAACTGATCTCTGTATCTCAAACTGTAACTCTAGAGGTCCAGTTGAGTAACACTGTTATCTACAATATTTTAAATACCATCCTGTTCTGTCAATGATAATCTTAGTATATGAGATACTGTAACTGCAGAGGTATTTTATTCCTGTCCATATGTAATATTGTAAATACCATTCTTAAGTCACCACAAATGCATAAACTAAATATCTTTAGTTTGCTCCTGTCATTTGCTAGGTTTCCATCCAATTGGCTACAGATTTTCATGCGAATATTCAAAGTTCTGCATGAAAAATTATGCATATTTTCCCACCAGTGTGTTTCCATCAAATTGACTTGTTACAGATTAAGACGTAGTGCACATAAAATAACTTTTGCGGTTAAATTCCCATGTACCAAATAATTAAAAAACAATTGGGTTTCCATCGCATTTTTAACTCTACTGATGATTTTGTCACAAAATTGTTTGCGTTATATAGAGAATGTGCCCACTCTTGTCTTGGCACGTGTGCTCTAGCCAACAGCTCGCTGATAATTTGCGGGTATAGCCTATACTGTATGATTTTACTTGTCAAACGGCAGCCAAGCATCGATCATCATGCCATCAGAATAAGACCCTTGATATTTATTGGAAAGGAGCATCAAGATCATCAAGTTCATCGTAACTTATTTCATCTGTAGCCTGTAGCCACACAATATCATTGCGTGACTCCAAGTTTACTTCGATATGATGGTTATTATATTAATATTTGCGCATAAAGGCGTTTCCACCGCCATTTCTCGCATAATTCATTTTACCGACACAAAAAGATCCAACCTTGTCTAGTGTATTTTGTTTTGTTGACATTTGTAAGGTTGACCAACAAATTTGCTGTTTCCATCAGGCCTGTCGTGAATTTTTTTATCCATCATATCCTTTTGTCACGCCCTGACCTTAGAGAGCTGTTTTATTTCTCTATTTGGTTAGGTCAGGGTGTGATTTGGGGTGGGCATTCTATGTTGTGCATTTCTATGTTGGCCTACGTGCAACCTGGCCTGGCCCCAGAACAACAACCATCAATGGCTACTTTGTGTCCTCACCCTGTTAGGACACATGAATGTCCCGATCACCTTAAAGACTTTGAATCAGAGCTTACAAATCAAATCAAATTGTTTTAGTCACATGCGCCGAATACAACAGGTGTAAACCTTACAGTGAAATGCTTACTTACGAGTCCCTAATCAACAATGCCGTTTCAAAAAATACAGAGATAAAAGTTACAAGTAATTTAAGTGCAGCAGTGAAATAACAATAGCGAGACTATGTACAGGGGGGTACCGATCAGAGTCAATGTGCGGGGCACCGGTTATTTGAGGTAGTGTGAACATGTAAGTAGAGTTATTAAAGTGACTATGTATAGATGACAACAGAAAGTAGCAGCGGTGTAAAGAGGGTGTGTGGGGGGGGCACTGAAAATAGTCTGGGAAGCCATTTCACTAGATGTTCAGGAGTCTTATGGCTTGGGGGTAGAAGTTGTTTAGAAGCCTCTTGGATCTAGACTTGGCGCTCCGGTACCGCTTGCCGTGCGGAAGCAGAGAGAACAGTCTATGACTAGGGTGGCTGGAGTCTTAGACAATTTGTAGGGCCTTCCTCTGACACCGCCTGGTGTTGAGGTCCTGGATGGCAGGAAGTTTGGCCCCAGTGACGTACTGGGCCATACGCACTACCTCTGTAGTTCCTTGCGGTCGGAGGCCGAGCAGTTGCCATACCAGACAGTGATGCAACCAGTCAGGATGCTCTCCATGGTGCAGCTGTAGAACCTTTTGAGGATCTGAGGACCCATGCCAAATCTTTTCAGTCTCCTGAGGGGGAAAATGCATTGTCATTCCCTCATCATGA
>NW_024606904.1:0-13577 GCF_018296145.1 Oncorhynchus tshawytscha | reverse complement strand
TAACACGGGGAGTTAACTAGACAACACGGGAGTGGGGAGTTCATAACGCAGGAGTTAACTGGGCAACATGGGGAGTTAACGACAACATGGGAGTTCATAACGCAGGGAGTTAACTAGACAACACGGGAGTTAACTAGGGGGAGTTCATAACACAGGGTTAACTAGACAACATTTCACCTAGACAACATGGGGAGTTAACTATGGGAGTTCATAACGCAGGGAGTTAACTAGACAACACGAGTTAACTAGACAACATGGGGAGTTCAGTTAACTAGACAACACGGGAGTTAACTAGACAACATGGGGAGTTAAACTTAGACAACATGGGGAGTTCATAACAGGAGTTAACTAGACAACATGGGGAGTTCATAACGCAGGGAGTTAACTGAGACAACACGGGAGTTAACTAGACAACATGGGGAGTTCATAATGGGGAGTTAACTAGACAACATGGGGAGTTAACTAGACAACATGGGGGAGTTAACTAGACAACATGGGGAGTTCATAACACAGGGAGTTAACTAGACAACATGGGGAGTTAACTAGACAACAACATGGGGTTCAGTTAACTAGACAACATGGGGGAGTTCATAACACAGGGAGTTAACTAGACAACATGGGGAGTTCATAACAACAGGGAGTTAACTAGACAACATGGGGAGTTCATAACGCAGGGAGTTAACTAGACAACACAGGGAGTTAACTGACAACATGGGAGTTCATAACGCAGGGAGTTAACTAGACAACACGGGGAGTTCATAACACAGGGAGTTAACTGGGACAAGTTCATAACGCAGGAGTTAACTAACAACACGGGAGTTCACAACATGGGGAGTTCACAGGGAGTTAACTAGACAACATGGGGAGTTCATAACGCAGGAGTTAACTGTGGGGAGTTCATAACGCACAACACGGGGAGTTCATAACAACAGGGAGTTAACTAGACAACATGGGGAGTTCACGGGGAGTTAACTAGACAACACGGGGAGTTAACTAGACAACATGGGGAGTTCAACGGGGAGTTAACTAGACAACATGGGGAGTTCATAACGCAGGGAGTTAACTAGACAAGTTCATAACGCAGGGAGTTAACTAGACAACATGGGGAGTTCATAACTAGACAGGGGGAGCAGGAGTTAACTAGTTAACTAGACAACACGGGGAGTTAACTAGACAACATGGGGAGTTAACTAGACAACATGCAGGGAGTTAACTAGACAACATGGGGAGTTCATAAGTTAACGCAGGGGAGTTAACTAACACAGGAGTTAACTAGACAACATGGGGAGTTCAACTAGACAACATGGGGAGTTCATAACACAGGGAGTTAACTAGACAACACATGGGGAGTTCATAACGCAGGGAGTCAGTTAACTAGACAACATGGGGAGTTCATAACGCAGGGAGTTAACTAGACAACATGGGGAGTTCATAACGCAGGGAGTTAACTAGACAACATGGGGAGTTCATAACGCAGGGAGTTAACTAGACAACATGGGGAGTTCATAACAACATGCAGGGAGTTAACTAGACAACACGGGAGTTAACTAGACAACATGGGGAGTTCATAACGGGGAGTTAACTAGACAACATGGGGAGTTCATAACTAGACAACAGGGAGTTAACGCAGGGAGTAGACAACATGGGGAGTTCATAACACAGGGAGTTAACTAGACAACATGGGGAGTTCATTAACTAGACAACATGGGGAGTTCATAACTAGACAACACAGGGAGTTCATAACGCAGGAGTTAACTAGACAACATGGGGTTCAGTTCATAACGCAGGGGGGGTTAACTAGTTAACAGACACATGGGAGTTCATAACGCAGGGAGTTAACTAGACAACATGGGGAGTTCATAACGCAGGGAGTTAACTAGACAACACGGGAGTTAACTAGACTAGAACACATGGGGAGTTAACTAGACAACATGGGGAGTTCATAACGCAGGGAGTTAACTAGACAACATGGGGAGTTCATAACGCAGGAGTTAACTAGACAACATGGGGAGTTCATAACGCAGGGAGTTAACTAGACAACATGGGGAGTTCATAACGCAGGGAGTTAACTAGACAACATGTGGCGCTGGGGAGTTCATAACGCAGGGAGTTAACTAGACAACATGGGGAGTTCATAACGCAGGGAGTTAACTAGACAACATGGGGAGTTAACTAGACAACAGGAGTTAACTAGACAACATGGGGAGTTCATAACGCAGGGAGTTAACTAGACAACATGGGGAGTTCATAACGCAGGAGTTAACTAGACAACACGGGGTTCAGTTAACTATAACGCAGGGAGTTAACTAGACAACACGGGAGTTAACTAGACAACACGGGGAGTTCATAACGCAGGGAGTTAACTAGACAACATGGGGAGTTCATAACGCAGGGAGTTAACTAGACAACACGGGAGTTCATAACGCAGGGAGTTAACTAGACAACACGGGGGAGTTCATAACGCAGGGAGTTAACACAACACGGCAGATTGCAAAACAACCTAAGTTTACCAGATCTCTGAGATAACTGTAGACTTCAATATTATAACATAACTCTCAAGAAAAGTTGTGTATAAAGATAATAATTAATTGCTACATCCATGTTGGACTTATAAATTAATGAGATACACCCATTTATATTTTTTCATGAATCAATGGGTCTCTCTCAGTCATTTAATAGTTAAGTGATTCATGAAAAATATAACTTATAAATAAGATATATTTTTATGAATCACTTAAATGAATGTGATTATACCCATTGATTAATGAGGAATATAACTTGTAAATGAGATATATTTTTTTCATGAATCACTTAAATGAATGTGATTATACCCATTGATTAATAAGGAATATAACTTGTAAATGAGATATTTTTTTCATGAATCACTTAAATGAATGTGATTATACCCATTGATTAATGAGGAATATAACTTGTAAATGAGATATATTTTTTCATGAATCACTTAAATGAATGCGATTATACCCATTGATTAATGAGGAATATAACTTGTAAATGAGATATATTTTTTTACATGAATCACTTAAATGAATGTGCTTATACCCATTGATTCATGAGGAATATAACTTGTAAATGAGATATATTTTTTTCATGAATCACTTAAATGAATGTGATTATACCCATTGATTAATGAGGAATATAACTTGTAAATGAGATATATTTTTTCATGAATCACTTAAATGAATGTGATTATACCCATTGATTAATGAGGAATATAACTTGTAAATGAGATATATTTTTTTCATGAATCACTTAAATGAATGTGCTTATACCCATTGATTCATGAGGAATATAACTTATAAATAAGATATATTTTTTATGAATCACTTAAATGAATGTGATTATACCCATTGATTAATGAGGAATATAACTTGTAAATGAGATATATTTTTTTCATGAATCACTTAACTGAATGTGATTATACCCATTGATTAATGAGGAATATAACTTATAAATAAGATATATTTTTTCATGAATCACTTAAATGAATGTGATTATACCCATTGATTAATAAGGAATATAACTTGTAAATGAGATATATTTTTTTCATGAATCACTTAAATGAATGTGCTTATACCCATTGATTAATGAGGAATATAACTTGTAAATGAGATATATTTTTTTCATGAATCACTTAAATGAATGTGATTATACCCATTGATTAATGAGGAATATAACTTGTAAATGAGATATATTTTTTTCATTAATCACTTAAATGAATGTGTTTATACCCATTGATTAATAAGGAATATAACTTGTAAATGAGATATATTTTTTTCATGAATCACTTAAATGAATGTGATTATACCCATTGATTAATGAGGAATATAACTTATAAGTGAAATATATTTTTTATGAATCACTTAAATGAATGTGATTATACCCATTGATTAATGAGGAATATAACTTGTAAATGAGATATATTTTTTTCATGAATCACTTAAATGAATGTGCTTATACCCATTGATTAATGAGGAATATAACTTGTAAATGAGATATATTTTTTTCATGAATCACTTAAATGAATGTGATTATACCCATTGATTAATAAGGAATATAACTTGTAAATGAGATATATTTTTTCATGAATCACTTAAATGAATGTGATTATACCCATTGATTAATAAGGAATATAACTTGTAAATGAGATATATTTTTTTCATGAATCACTTAAATGAATGTGCTTATACCCATTGATTAATGAGGAATATAACTTGTAAATGAGATATATTTTTTTCATGAATCACTTAAATGAATGTGATTATACCCATTGATTAATAAGGAATATAACTTGTAAATGAGATATATTTTTTTCATGAATCACTTAAATGAATGTGATTATACCCATTGATTAATGAGGAATATAACTTGTAAATGAGATATATTTTTGTAAATGCCTCATGAGCTTCGTTCATCAATCTTTACCAATCACAAACTAAAATAGAACCTTGTTTTACAACAATGTTTGTAAAACTATGTAAATGCAAACACTGTACAGCCCTCATAACATGGTTAAAACTACAATGTTGATATCATGGATGGTCAGTCATTTCATCCATAGCTCTGTTATTTAATTTGAGACGGGTTACATTTCTCCAGTCCCTTCTCTTAGCTTTTTTAGCAAAACAGTGGTGGGGAGTATGTTTTGTTATCGTTTCAATGAAGGATTCTAGCTTTAAAAAAGTAGTGATCATTGTTTCCCTCGGGTAGGTTGATGGGTCTAGTGTAGGGTTAGTGGTTAGGCTTAGGGGTGGATATCTCTTACCCTAGTGTAGGGTTAGTGGTTAGGCTTAGGGGTGGATATCTCTTACCCTAGTGTAGGGTTAGTGGTTAGGCTTAGGGGTGGATATCTCTTACCCTAGTGTAGGGTTAGTGGTTAGGCTTAGGGGTGGATATCTCTTACCCTCGGGTAGGTTGATGGGTCTAGTGTAGGGTTAGTGGTTAGGCTTAGGGGTGGATATCTCTTACCCTCGGGTAGGTTGATTGGTCTGGTGTAGTAGTCTTCAGGCAGTGGTTCCACCTCGTCTAAGGCCTGGGCTGGCTCTATGTTAATCTCCTTTTGGTCTTCACCTTCCTTCAGACTGGAATAGCAGAAAGGGACAGACACAGTGAGGGCCACTATAGGGGACAGGGACAGACCATTATAGGAGACAGGGACAGACACAGTGAGGGCCACTATAGGAGACAGGGACAGACACAGTTGAGGACCATTATAGGAGACAGGGACAGACACAGTGAGGGCCACTATACGAGACAGGGACAGACACAGTGAGGGCCACTATAGGAGACAAGGACAGACACAGTGAGGGCCACTATAGGAGACAGGGACAGACACAGTGAGGGCCACTATAGGAGACAGGGACAGACACAGTTGAGGACCATTATAGGAGACAGGGACAGACACAGTTGAGGACCATTATAGGAGACAGGGACAGACACAGTGAGGGCCACTATAGGAGACAGGGACAGACACAGTGAGTGCCACTACAGGAGACAGGGACAGACCATTATAGGAGACAGGGCCAGACACAGTGAGGGCCATCATAGGAGACAGGGACATACCATTATAGGAGACAGGGCCAGACACAGTGAGGGCCACTATAGGAGACAGGGACAGACACAGTGAGGGCCACTATAGGAGACAGGGACAGACACAGTGAGGGCCACTATACGAGACAGGGACAGACACAGTGAGGGCCACTATAGGAGACAAGGACAGACACAGTGAGGGCCACTATAGGAGACAGGGCCAGATACAGTGAGGGCCACTATAGGAGACAGGGACAGACCATTATAGGAGACAGGGCCAGACACAGTGAGGGCCACTATAGGAGACAGGAACAGACACAGTGAGGGCCACTATAGGAGACAGGGCCAGACACAGTGAGGGCCACTATAGGAGACAGGGCCAGACACAGTGAGGGCCATTATAGGAGACAGGGCGAGACACAGTGAGGGCCATTATAGGAGACAGGGCCAGACACAGTGAGGGCCACTATAGGAGACAGGGACAGACACAGTGAGGGCCATTATAGGAGACAGGGACAGACCATTATAGGAGACAGGGCCAGACACAGTGAGGGCCACTATAGGAGACAGGGACAGACACAGTGAGGGCCACTATAGGAGACAGGGACAGACACAGTGAGGGCCATTATAGGAGACAGGGCCAGACACAGTGAGGGCCACTATAGGAGACAGGGACAGACACAGCGAGGACCATTATAGGAGACAGGGACAGACACAGCGAGGGCCACTATAGGAGACAGGGACAGACACAGTGAGGGCCACTATAGGAGACAGGGACAGACACAGTGATGGCCACTATAGGAGACAGGGACAGACACAGTGAGGGCCATTATAGGAGACAGGGCCAGACACAGTGAGGGCCACTATAGGAGACAGGGACAGACACAGTGAGGGCCATTATAGGAGACAGGGCCAGACACAGTGAGGGCCACTATAGGAGACAGGGACAGACACAGTGAGGGCCACTATAGGAGACAGGGACAGACACAGTGAGGGCCACTATAGGAGACAGGGACAGACACAGTGAGGGCCATTATAGGAGACAGGGACAGACACAGTTGAGGACCAGTATAGGAGACAGGGACAGACCATTATAGGAGACAGGGCCAGACACAGTGAGGGCCACTATAGGAGACAGGGACAGATACAGTGAGGGCCACTATAGGAGACAGGGACAGACACAGCGAGGACCACTATAGGAGACAGGGACAGACACAGTGAGGGCCACTATAGGAGACAGGGACAGACACAGTGAGGGCCACTATAGGAGACAGGGACAGACACAGTGAGGGCCACTATAGGAGACAGGGACAGACACAGTGAGGGCCACTATAGGAGACAGGGACAGACACAGTCAGGGCCATTATAGGAGACAGGGACAGACACAGTGAGGGCCACTATAGGAGACAGGGACAGACAGAGTTGAGGACCAGTATAGGAGACAGGGACAGACACAGTGAGGGCCACTATAGGAGACAGGGACAGACACAGTGAGGGCAACTATAGGAGACAGGGACAGACACAGTTGAGGACCATTATAGGAGACAGGGACAGACACAGTGAGGGCCACTATACGAGACAGGGACAGACACAGTGAGGGCCAATATAGGAGACAGGGACAGACACAGTGAGGGCCACTATAGGAGACAGGGACAGACACAGTTGAGGACCATTATAGGAGACAGGGACAGACACAGTGAGGGCCACTATAGGAGACAGGGACAGACACAGTGAGGGCCACTATAGGAGACAGGGACAGACACAGTGAGGGCCACTATAGGAGACAGGGACAGACACAGTGAGGGCCATTATAGGAGACAGGGACAGACCATTATAGGAGACAGGGCCAGACACAGTGAGGGCCACTATAGGAGACAGGGACAGACACAGTGAGGGCCATTATAGGAGACAGGGCGAGACACAGTGAGGGCCATTATAGGAGACAGGGACAGACACAGTGAGGGCCACTATAGGAGACAGGGCCAGACACAGTGAGGGCCACTATAGGAGACAGGGACAGACACAGTGAGGGCCATTATAGGAGACAGGGACAGACACAGTTGAGGACCAGTATAGGAGACAGGGACAGACCATTATAGGAGACAGGGCCAGACACAGTGAGGGCCACTATAGGAGACAGGGACAGACACAGTGAGGGCCATTATAGGAGACAGGGCCAGACACAGTGAGGGCCACTATAGGAGACAGGGACAGACACAGCGAGGACCATTATAGGAGACAGGGACAGACACAGCGAGGGCCACAAAAGGAGACAGGGACAGACACAGTGAGGGCCATTATAGGAGACAGGGCCAGACACAGTGAGGGCCACTATAGGAGACAGGGACAGACACAGTGAGGGCCACTATAGGAGACAGGGACAGACACAGTGAGGGCCACTATAGGAGACAGGGACAGACACAGTGAGGGCCACTATAGGAGACAGGGACAGACACAGTGAGGGCCACTATAGGAGACAGGGACAGGCACAGTGAGGGCCACTATAGAAGACAGGGAAAGACACAGTGAGGGCCACTATAGGAGACAGGGACAGACCATTATAGGAGACAGGGCCAGACACAGTGAGGGCCACTATAGGAGACAGGGACAGATACAGTGAGGGCCACTATAGGAGACAGGGACAGACACAGCGAGGACCACTATAGGAGACAGGGACAGACACAGTGAGGGCCACTATAGGAGACAGGGACAGACACAGTGAGGGCCACTATAGGAGACAGGGACAGACCATTATAGGAGACAGGGACAGACACAGTGAGGGCCACTATAGGAGACAGGGACAGACCACTATAGGAGACAGGGACAGACACAGTGAGGGCCATTATATGAGACAGGGACAGACCATTATAGGAGACAGGGCCAGACACAGTGAGGGCCACTATAGGAGACAGGGACAGACACAGTGAGGGCCACTATAGGAGACAGGGACAGACACAGTGAGGGCCACTATAGGAGACAGGGACAGACACAGTGAGGGCCACTATAGGAGACAGGGACAGACACAGTGAGGGCCACTATAGGAGACAGGGACAGACCATTATAGGAGACAGGGACAGACACAGTGAGGGCCACTATAGGAGACAGGGACAGACACAGTGAGGGCCATTATAGGAGACAGGGACAGACCATTATAGGAGACAGGGCCAGACACAGTGAGGGCCACTATAGGAGACAGGGACAGACACAGTGAGGGCCACTATAGGAGACAGGGACAGACACAGTGAGGGCCACTATAGGAGACAGGGACAGACACAGTGAGGGCCACTATAGGAGACAGGGACAGACACAGTGAGGGCCACTATAGGAGACAGGGACAGACCATTATAGGAGACAGGGACAGACACAGTGAGGGCCACTATAGGAGACAGGGACAGACACAGTGAGGGCCATTATAGGAGACAGGGACAGACCATTATAGGAGACAGGGCCAGACACAGTGAGGGCCACTATAGGAGACAGGGACAGACACAGTGAGGGCCATTATAGGAGACAGGGCGAGACACAGTGAGGGCCATTATAGGAGACAGGGCCAGACACAGTGAGGGCCACTATAGGAGACAGGGACAGACACAGTGAGGGCCATTATAGGAGACAGGGACAGACACAGTGAGGGCCACTATAGAAGACAGGGACAGACACAGTGAGGGCCATTATAGGAGACAGGGACAGACCATTATAGGAGACAGGGCCAGACACAGTGAGGGCCACTATAGGAGACAGGGACAGACACAGTGAGGGCCACTATAGGAGACAGGGACAGACACAGTTGAGAACCATTATAGGAGACAGGGACAGACACAGTGAGGGCCACTATACGAGACAGGGACAGACACAGTGAGGGCCACTATAGGAGACAGGGACAGACACAGTGAGGGCCACTATAGGAGACAGGGACAGACACAGTTGAGGACCATTATAGGAGACAGGGACAGACACAGTGAGGGCCACTATAGGAGACAGGGACAGACACAGTGAGGGCCACTATAGGAGACAGGGACAGACCATTATAGGAGACAGGGACAGACACAGTGAGGGCCACTATAGGAGACAGGGACAGACACAGTGAGGGCCATTATAGGAGACAGGGACAGACCATTATAGGAGACAGGGCCAGACACAGTGAGGGCCACTATAGGAGACAGGGACAGACACAGTGAGGGCCATTATAGGAGACAGGGCGAGACACAGTGAGGGCCATTATAGGAGACAGGGACAGACACAGTGAGGGCCACTATAGGAGACAGGGCCAGACACAGTGAGGACCATTATAGGAGACAGGGACAGACACAGTGAGGGCCACTATAGAAGACAGGGACAGACACAGTGAGGGCCACTATAGGAGACAGGGACAGACACAGTGAGGGCCATTATAGGAGACAGGGACAGACACAGTTGAGGACCAGTATAGAGACAGGGACAGACCATTATAGGAGACAGGGCCAGACACAGTGAGGGCCACTATAGGAGACAGGGACAGACACAGTGAGGGCCATTATAGGAGACAGGGCCAGACACAGTGAGGGCCACTATAGGAGACAGGGACAGACACAGCGAGGACCATTATAGGAGACAGGGACAGACACAGCGAGGGCCACAAAAGGAGACAGGGACAGACACAGTGAGGGCCATTATAGGAGACAGGGCCAGACACAGTGAGGGCCACTATAGGAGACAGGGACAGACACAGTGAGGGCCACTATAGGAGACAGGGACAGACACAGTGAGGGCCACTATAGGAGACAGGGACAGACACAGTGAGGGCCACTATAGGAGACAGGGACAGACACAGTGAGGGCCACTATAGGAGACAGGGACAGACACAGTGAGGGCCACTATAGAAGACAGGGAAAGACACAGTGAGGGCCACTATAGGAGACAGGGACAGACCATTATAGGAGACAGGGCCAGACACAGTGAGGGCCACTATAGGAGACAGGGACAGATACAGTGAGGGCCACTATAGGAGACAGGGACAGACACAGCGAGGACCACTATAGGAGACAGGGACAGACACAGTGAGGGCCACTATAGGAGACAGGGACAGACACAGTGAGGGCCACTATAGGAGACAGGGACAGACCATTATAGGAGACAGGGACAGACACAGTGAGGGCCACTATAGGAGACAGGGACAGACACAGTGAGGGCCACTATAGGAGACAGGGACAGACCACTATAGGAGACAGGGACAGACACAGTGAGGGCCATTATATGAGACAGGGACAGACCATTATAGGAGACAGGGCCAGACACAGTGAGGGCCACTATAGGAGACAGGGACAGACACAGTGAGGGCCACTATAGGAGACAGGGACAGACACAGTGAGGGCCACTATAGGAGACAGGGACAGACACAGTGAGGGCCACTATAGGAGACAGGGACAGACACAGTGAGGGCCACTATAGGAGACAGGGACAGACCATTATAGGAGACAGGGACAGACACAGTGAGGGCCACTATAGGAGACAGGGACAGACACAGTGAGGGCCATTATAGGAGACAGGGACAGACCATTATAGGAGACAGGGCCAGACACAGTGAGGGCCACTATAGGAGACAGGGACAGACACAGTGAGGGCCATTATAGGAGACAGGGCGAGACACAGTGAGGGCCATTATAGGAGACAGGGCCAGACACAGTGAGGGCCACTATAGGAGACAGGGCCAGACACAGTGAGGACCATTATAGGAGACAGGGACAGACACAGTGAGGGCCACTATAGAAGACAGGGACAGACACAGTGAGGGCCACTATAGGAGACAGGGACAGACACAGTGAGGGCCATTATAGGAGACAGGGACAGACACAGTTGAGGACCAGTATAGGAGACAGGGACAGACCATTATAGGAGACAGGGCCAGACACAGTGAGGGCCACTATAGGAGACAGGGACAGACACAGTGAGGGCCATTATAGGAGACAGGGCCAGACACAGTGAGGGCCACTATAGGAGACAGGGACAGACACAGCGAGGACCATTATAGGAGACAGGGACAGACACAGCGAGGGCCACAAAGGAGACAGGGACAGACACAGTGAGGGCCATTATAGGAGACAGGGCCAGACACAGTGAGGGCCACTATAGGAGACAGGGACAGACACAGTGAGGGCCACTATAGGAGACAGGGACAGACACAGTGAGGGCCACTATAGGAGACAGGGACAGACAGTTGAGGACCATTATAGGAGACAGGGACAGACACAGTTGAGGACCACTATAGGAGACAGGGACAGACACAGTGAGGGCCACTATAGGAGACAGGGACAGACACAGTGAGGGCCACTATAGGAGACAGGGACAGACACAGTTGAGGACCATTATAGGAGACAGGGACAGACACAGTGAGGGCCACTATACGAGACAGGGACAGACACAGTGAGGGCCACTATAGGAGACAAGGACAGACACAGTGAGGGCCACTATAGGAGACAGGGACAGGCACAGTGAGGGCCACTATAGGAGACAGGGACAGACACAGTGAGGGCCACTATACGAGACAGGGACAGACACAGTTGAGGACCATTATAGGAGACAGGGACAGACACAGTGAGGGCCACTATAGGAGACAGGGACAGACACAGTGAGGGCCACTATAGGAGACAGGGACAGACCATTATAGGAGACAGGGACAGACACAGTGAGGGCCACTATAGGAGACAGGGACAGACACAGTGAGGGCCATTATAGGAGACAGGGACAGACCATTATAGGAGACAGGGCCAGACACAGTGAGGGCCACTATAGGAGACAGGGCCAGACACAGTGAGGGCCACTATAGGAGACAGGGACAGACACAGTGAGGGCCATTATAGGAGACAGGGCGAGACACAGTGAGGGCCACTATAGGAGACAGGGACAGACACAGTGAGGGCCACTATAGGAGACAGGGACAGACACAGTGAGGGCCATTATAGGAGACAGGGACAGACACAGTGAGGGCCACTATAGAAGACAGGGACAGACACAGTGAGGGCCATTATAGGAGACAGGGACAGACCATTATAGGAGACAGGGCCAGACACAGTGAGGGCCACTATAGGAGACAGGGACAGACACAGTGAGGGCCACTATAGGAGACAGGGACAGACACAGCGAGGACCACTATAGGAGACAGGGACAGACACAGTGAGGGCCACTATAGGAGACAGGGACAGACACAGCGAGGACCATTATAGGAGACAGGGACAGACACAGCGAGGGCCACTATAGGAGACAGGGACAGACACAGTGAGGGCCACTATAGGAGACAGGGACAGACACAGTGAGGGCCACTATAGGAGACAGGGACAGACACAGTGAGGGCCACTATAGGAGACAGGGACAGACCATTATAGGAGACAGGGACAGACACAGTGAGGGCCACTATAGGAGACAGGGACAGACCACTATAGGAGACAGGGACAGACACAGTGAGGGCCATTATAGGAGACAGGGACAGACCATTATAGGAGACAGGGCCAGACACAGTGAGGGCCACTATAGGAGACAGGGACAGACACAGTGAGGGCCACTATAGGAGACAGGGACAGACACAGTGAGGGCCACTATAGGAGACAGGGACAGACACAGTGAGGGCCACTATAGGAGACAAGGACAGACACAGTGAGGGCCACTATAGGAGACAGGGACAGACACAGTGAGGGCCACTATAGGAGACAGGGACAGACACAGTGAGGGCCATTATAGGAGACAGGGACAGACACAGTGAGGGCCACTATAGGAGACAGGGACAGACACAGTTGAGGACCAGTATAGGAGACAGGGACAGACACAGTGAGGGCCATTATAGGAGACAGGGACAGACCATTATAGGAGACAGGGCCAGACACAGTGAGGGCCACTATAGGAGACAGGGACAGACCATTATAGGAGACAGGGACAGACACAGTGAGGGCCACTATAGGAGACAGGGACAGACACAGTGAGGGCCACTATAGGAGACAGGGACAGACACAGTGAGGGCCACTATAGGAGACAGGGACAGACACAGTGAGGGCCACTATAGG
>NW_024606903.1:0-13569 GCF_018296145.1 Oncorhynchus tshawytscha | reverse complement strand
ATGTTGGGGAATAATCAGAATTAGTTGGTAACATAGGTAAGATGTTTTATGTTCATCATATGTTTGTAAGTTACTTCTCATCAGAATGTTTATTTTTGTATAATACTGTGGCCGGGTTTGCAGTTATCTGTTCTCTGTCAGGACTAAGTTACTTGGGCCGGAGAGAGGGGAGAGGTCAAGCGTGTATCTCTTGGCTCCACAATGTCTGTGTGCCAGTCAATGTGTCTTTGTGATCTTGTCAAGGAGGGGTGGATTTGATATATGCCTGTTGATATGAGGATTTGTTTTATGGTTCTGAGTTTGAGTAAAGAACATAGTTTAGGAGACAAAGTTGAACGATAAATTATGGCCAATGCTGTCTGGCTATATGTGTCTTTGCTATAAAGGATCTCAGTTAAAATGTGTAAGGGACTCTCAGAGAATTCATTTATAGACACTGAATTGATCTGAGAGTCACAGGGTTGTGATGGAGCTCATATAATTAAAGATGGACTTTGTGATAGCTCTGACTTGTGTGTGGTTTGCTCTCATGATTTGGTAAATACAGGAAATTTCCACGACACTCCGTAAAGCATAAGATGTTACAGTTTTTAATGTCCAATTGGTAGTTTAATTTTCCGTGTACCTCGTCGATTTTATTGTCCAAAGACTGCATATTTACTAGCAGAATGGAGGGAAGTGGGGGTTTATTAGATCGCGTAGGTATTCTCAGAAGACATCCCGACCTTCGGCCCTTCTTTCCCAGCCTCCTCTTCAGGCAGATCATGGGGAGCAGTGTATCCTTTGCGTCGGGCTCGTCAATCGTGAAAGGAAAAAAAGGATTCTGCTATTCCGTGGAGAGTAATCGCAGTCCTGATGTTTAGAAGTTATTTTAGGTAATAAGAGACGGTAGCGGCAACATTATGTACAAAATAAGTACAAAAATAAGTTACCAACAACGCAAATAAACGAACAAAAAAACACAAACGTCTGCCATCTTCTCCGGCGCCATCTTATAGTCATGTACCAGTAACTGTGCCAGGTCCGCTG
Source organism: Oncorhynchus tshawytscha (assembly GCF_018296145.1). NCBI lineage: Eukaryota > Metazoa > Chordata > Actinopteri > Salmoniformes > Salmonidae > Oncorhynchus > Oncorhynchus tshawytscha. Next base: position 12,540 of record NW_024606903.1, on the reverse strand, counting down.
CCACTGTCACTGATGTGTCGTGAAACATGAAGGCATTGTCTGTATATTTTTTGGGGCCTTTTCACCCAGCGTTGTCCTAGCCATATTTGTGGTAGTGGGAAGAATGAAGTCATCCACAATAGTATGGGGCTTGCCTGTCCTAGACACTGGGTAGGTCACCATATAAGACGCTTCTAGACCCTTCTTATTGATGGTATCTGTTGCTTTTATACATGTCTTACTACTCAAGTCTTTATTCTCGCTAAAAAACTCCTGTGGCTTATTTTTCGAAATGTCTGCGTAAGAGTGAAGGTTTCCCGCAAGAGTGTAATGGTTAATGTGATTGGATGTTAATTATTGACTTGGCTACCTGTTTTTGACATTGTGTTGTTAACAGTAGATGGTAACATTTTATTTTGGGCAGTGAAACAAGGCTCCTCAGGTAAGAAAAAACCTCACCCAAATGTATAGCCTCATTGGATTTTTTTTTTTACAGTTTAGGAAAAACATTTGAAACATATTTTTATTTGGGAACCCCAAACGGCAAACCACTGCCTCAGTGTCCAACGGCGGCGAGTTTAACACCACTCCAGCCGACGTGCATGGTGATCTTAGACTTGTGTGAGCCTGCTCGACCATGGAAACCCATTTCATGAAGCTCCCTACGAACAGATCTTGTGCTGACGTTGCTTCCAGAGGCTGTTTGGAAGTCGGTAGTGGGTGTTGCAAACGAGGACAGATCTTTTTTTTACTTGACACGTGCTTCAGCACTCGACAGTCCAGTTCTGTGACTATGTGTGGCCTACCACTTCGTGGCTGAGCCAGTGTTCCTCATAGATGTTTCCACTTCACAATAACAGCACTTACAGTTGTCTGGGGCAGCTTTAGCAGGGCAGAAATGTGACAAATTCATTTGTTTGCATGGCTGTGTCCTCGTTTTTATACACCTGTCAGCAACAGTGTGGCTGAAATCATTTTTGAAAGGGTGTCCATATACTTTTGCCATGTAGTGTAGGATTGATGCAAATAACTAGGGTGTTCTTCAGGATGTGGTGGTCTGGAGATTTAAAAGGGAAACATTAGAAACACACAAAGGTGCAGTCATGACAAAGCAGTGCCAGGTGACAATGGGGAATAGACTTAACATATAACATGTATAAACTAAGGACACTGCCAGGATAAACTTAACTTCTTGGCGCACACATCCCGTTAGTGGGATCATTGTCGTCAGCAACCGCTGAATAGCATAGCGCCAAATAATATCACTAAATATCACAATAGTCAAATAATATTACTAAATATTACAATAGTCAAATAATATTACTAAAAAATATTAATATTCATGAAATCACAAGTGCAATATTGCAAAACAAGGTTTAGCCTTTTGTTAATCCACCTGTCGTCTCAGATTTTGAAATTATGCTTTACAGCGAAAGCAATCCAAGCGTTTGTGTAAGTTTATCGATAGCATAGCATAACATTATGTACACTAAGCATTAAGTAGCAAAGTCACGAAAATCAGAAAAGCAATCAAAATAATAGTTTACCTTTGATTATCTTCGGATGTTTTCACTCACGAGACTCCCAGTTACACAACAAAATTCTTTCCCAAAATACCTCTGTTTGTTTGTGGTGCAATGTTCAGAAATCCACAGGAAAGAGTGGTCACGACAACGCAGACAAAAGTTCCAAGTAATATCCATAATGTCCACAGAAACATGTCAAACGTTTTTTATAATGAATCCTCAGGTTATTTTTAAAATATATATTCGATAATATATCACCCGGGTGTGTAGGTTTTTCCAAACAACCGGGAGGAACAATGGCCGCTTTACTCTGTAGCGCAAAACTCACTCTGAGAGGCCCCACCCATCCACTTACGCAACTGAGCAATCATGGAAGAAGGGCCTTGGTTAGGGAGGTGACCAAGAACCCGATTGTCACTCTGACAGAGCTCCAGAGTTCATCTGTAGAGATGGGAAAACTTTTCAGAAGGACAACCTTTATGGTAATGTGGCCGGATGGAAGCTACTCCTCAGTAAATGGCACATGACAGCCCACTAGGAGTTTGCCAAAAAGGCACCTAAAGGACTCTGACCATGAGAAACAAGATTCTCTGGTCTGATGAAACCAAGATTGAACTCTTTGGCCTGAATGCCAAGCGTCACGTCTGGAGGAAGCCTGGCACCATCCCAACGGTGAAGCACGGTGGTGGCAGCATCATGCTTTGGGGATATTTTTTATTTGAAACTAGTCAGGATCGAGGCAAATAAGAACAGAGCAATGTACAGAGAGATCCTTGATGAAATCCTCCTCCAGAGAGCTCATGTCTACGTTCTGACCTTAGTTCTGTTGTTATTTCTTTGTTTTAGTATGGTCAGGGAGTGAGTTGGGTGGGTTGTCTATGTTTTGGGATTTCTGTGTTTGGCCTGGTATGGTTCTCAATCAGAGGCAGCTGTCAATCGTTGTCCCTGATTGAGAACCATACTTAGGTAGCCTGGTTTCACGTTTGAGTTGTGGGTGATTGTTTCCTGTTGTAATGTTTGTTTCAGGACTGTTTCGGTTTTCGTTTGTATCATTCACTTTGTTATTTTGTATTCTTTAGTGTTCAGTTTAGTAAACTAAAATGGACACTTACCACGCTGCACATTGGTCCGATCTCTCCTACTCCTCCTCGTCAGAAGAAGAGGAGAACCGTGACAGCTCAGGATCTCCGACTGGGGCAAAGGATCACATTTCAACAGGATGTAGCATAGCAATAGAATACCAACCTAGTTGCATGTCTCTATGTGCTTTGGTTGTATGTGCTTTTTACAGCTCCTCAACAGCAATAAGTTAAGTTAGCTAAATCACGTACAGAACTGACCTAAATATAGCACATGTTAATTTGACCCAGTTTTTCACAGCCGGAAAGTAATCCTGCAGCAACAGGAAATGTGAATTATTATGTGGATTATAATTCATTGACATTCTTTTGTAGGGTTTCATACATATTTCGTAAGGGCAAATCAAGTCTGAGATTTTAAATAGGAAATTAAGAACTGTAGTAGCCTTGAATACACAACAAGTTTCCATTTCCTGCTATTCATAAAAATTCCTGCAAGAACAGGATGATCAAATTATGATACAGCGTCTCCAGGACAAGACTGGTAGCATACTGACTGGCAGATAAGAAACCTCAATGTAATAACATACAAGATCCTGATGGCAGTTGTAAGTGACTCTTCTGAGAAACCAGAACAAGGAAACCAAAGATATTTCCACTGTAAACATGTCATGTCAATGCAACAGGTGAGAACAGTGAAAGATTTCATGTAAATCATGTTGGCACGGCACTTCCTTGTTGTGTTGTATAAAGAGACCCATCATCTGTGTGAACCATATCACTTCATAGGAGACACACTTCTGATCCTGTGACATAACAAGGTAGGCACTGGTCAGTTTGTTGATCTTTGTTGTTAAATGTGCTGTTGGTTGATAAGGGTGTGGGCAGTAATATGAAGGCTGGAAATTAAAGGATAAGAGCACTGTGTGGGGTCTGGGTGTGACAGTTCAGGTGTCCTTGGAAAAAACATATTGACTGATTGGAACACATTTAGAAGGTATACTTTGCTGCACAAATTAAATTGCACAAATTGAAGCTTGTTAAGGCTACTTCAGTGTATAAATGGATATTATATTTTGCTAATATTTAGACTTGAAATAGGCTCATATTCTAATTATCTGTGTAATTTCAAATTCTATTGTTGAAAACTGAATTTATTATATTCCATGTATAAAATAATTAGAAGTTGTCAAACAGTTGTAAATGTTCTATCTTGGTCCAGTTGATGTTACACATGTTATTTTCTACTAAATTACTACATAAAAACCACTAAAGATGTGATGATGAAGGGTTACCTAATAAACACAAGGCAGATGATAAAAAACAAACCATTTCATCTAAATCCAGAGGCTACTGTATTATACTATTATACAGAACACTACTGTATTATACTATTCATATACAGTTGAAATTGGAAGTTTACATACATTTAGGTTGGAGTCATGAAAACTCACTTTACAACCAATCCACAAATTTCTTATTAAACTATAGGCAAGTCAGTTAGGACATCTACTTTGTGCATGACACAAGTCATTTTTCCAACAATTGTTTACAGACAGATTATTTCACTTATCATTCACTGTATCACAATTCTAGTGGGTCAGAAGTTTACATACACTAAGTTGACTGTGCCTTAAAACAGCTTGGAAAATAGCAGAAAATGATGTCATGTCTTTTGAAGCTGCTGATAGGCTAATGGACATCATTTGAGTCAATTGGAGGTGTACCTGCAGATGTATTTCAAGGCTTACCTTCAAACTCAGTGCCTCTTTGCTTGACATCATGAGAAAATCAAAAGAAATCAGCCAAGAACTCAGAAAAAGAATTGTAGACCTCCACAAGTCTGGTTCATCCTTGGGAGTCATTTCCAAATGCCTGAAGGTACCACGTTCATCTGTACAAACAATTTTACACAAGTATGAACACCATGGGACCATGAAGCTGTCAAACAGCTCAGGAAGGAGACGTGTTCTGTCTCCTAGAGATGAACGTACTTTGGTGCGAAAAGTGCAAATCAATCCCAGAACAACAGCAAAGGACCTTGTGAAGATGCTGGAGGAAACAGGTACAAAAGACCCTATATCCACAGTAAAACAAGTCCTATATCGACATAACCTTAAAGGCCGCTCCGTAAGGAAGAAGCCACTGCTCCAAAATCGCCAGAAAAAACCCAGACTTCGGTTTGCAACTGCAAATGGGTACAAAGATTGTACTGTTTGGAGAAATGTCCTCTGGTCTGATAAAACAAAAATAGAACTGTTTGGCCATAATGACCATCGTTATGTTTGGAGGAAAAAGGGGGAAGCTTGCATGCCGAAGAACACCATCCCAACCGTGAAGCATGGGGGTGGCAGCATCATGTTCATGAATTCCAAGATGGCATAGCAGTGCAGACGTTGTTTGTCGTTCTTCCCTGTACATTTTGTATTTTTAAAAAACTTTTTTTGTATATCTTTCAGTTTATTTTCAATCTCTTTTCCATTTTTTAAAATGAAATATACCTTCCGGTAACCCGCCTCACCCAATTTGATACGGCTCCAGGTCATCTATAAGTCTTTGCTAGGTAAAGCTGCTCCTTATCTCAGCTCACTGGTACAATAACAACACCCACCCATAGCACGCGCTCCAGCAGGTATATCACACTGATCATCTTCAAAGCCAACACCTCCTTTGGCCGCCTTTCCTTCTAGTTCTCTGCTGCCAATGACTGGAACGAATTGCAAAAATTGCTGAAGCTGGAGACTTATATTTCCCTCACTAACTTTTAACATCAGCTATCTGAGCAGCTAACTGATCGCTGCAGCTGTACATAGCCCATCTGTAAATAGCCCATCCAATCTACCTACCTCCTCCCCATATTGTTTTTATTTACTTTTCTGCTCTTTTGCACACCAGTATTTCTAATTGCACATCATCTGCACATCTATAACCCCAGTGTTAATTTGCTAAATTGTAATTACTTGCTACTGTGAAGTATTTATTGAATTACCTCCTCATGCCATTTTCACACACTGTATACAGGCTTTCTTTTTTTCTATTGTGTTATTGACTGTACGCTTGTTTATGTGTAACTCTGTGTTGCTTTTGTCACACTGCTTTGCTTTATCTTGGCCAGGTCACAGTTGTAAATGAGAACTTGTTCTCAACTAGCCTACCTGGTTAAATAAAGGTGAAATTTAAATATAAATTATAAATAAAAATATAAAAAATAGAAATAAATATAAATATAAATAGAAATATAAAATTCTGTGGGGGTGCATTGCTGCAGGAGGGTATGGTGCAATTCACAAAATAGATGGCTTCATGAGGAAAGGAAAATTATCTGGATATATTGAAGCAACATCTCAAGACATCAGTCAGGAAGTTAAAGCTTGGTCGCAAATGGGGTCTTACAAATGGACAATGACCCCAAGCATACTTCTAAAGTTGTGGCAAAATCGCTTAAGGACAACAAAGTCAAGGTGTTGGATTGGCCATCACAAAGTCATGACCTCAATGGGCAGAACTGAAAAAACGTGTGCGAGCAAGGAGGCCTACAAACCTGACACCGTTACACCAGCTCTGTCAGGAGGATTGGGCCAAAATTCACCAAACTTATTGTGGGAAGCTTGTGAAAGGCTACCCGAAACATTTGACCAAGTTAAACAATTTAAAGGCAATGCTATCTAATACTAATTGAGTGTGTGCAAACTTCTGACCCACTGGGAATGTAATGAAAGAAATAAAAACTGAAATAAATAATTCTCTCTACTATTATTCTGACATTTCACATTCTTAAAATAAAGTAGTGATCCTAACTGACCTCAGACAGGGAATTTTTACTATGATTAAATGTCAGGAATTGTGAAAACTGAGTTTAAATGTACTTGGCTAAGGTGTATGTAAACTCCCGACTTCAACTGTATATGGTTTTATAAATTAACAATATTTACTAAAAAACAGTTTTATCTTTGTCATCATGGGGTATTGTTTGTAGATTGAGGGGAAAATCTAAGGCTGTTATGTAACAAAATGTGGAAAAGGTCAAAGGGTCTGAATACTTTCCGAATGCACTTGCACCTATTTGAAGGTTTGTGTCGAATTTGAAGAGGGGTGGCGCTAGTGTTAGCTTCACAAGTATCTGCGCCTGTCACGGCTTTTGAGAGTCATGATGGCTCGCGGTGATGACGCAAAAATGTTTACTATTGATTTATTAATTAACAACTGTATTGATGAACTCACGAGTAATTAACTCTACGCTCACCGCTGATAATGTCTTGAAAATTAAATAAATACCGTTATAAGAATTACACAAAGTAGGGAACTTTATATTCAGAGGGGAAGGATGTGATTCTGTTCAATGAGAGATGAAGGAACATAATGTTGCTTTATATAATGTTAATGAACAAAGCATGAGAATGATTAGGGTTAATATTATAAATTCCAATGGCATGAGATAAACTACTTAGTTAACGTTAATAAATGTATGTAAAAAACTAACAATTTTAACATAAAAAATCAATATAACAACTAACAACAGTTGTAGCACCATCTGACCTCTCACTCTATCATATACACTGAGTACTAACAGTTATGAATCTTAAAAAATGAGGTTGCATGAACACAAAAAAAATAACGAAATTCATTTGATTTTGAGAGGAAATATCTGTGTCTTCGGCCCCCTGAAGTCGGTCTTCACTTCCATTCCCCTTTAATTGATGCTCTGTTTCTGTTCTTTTTCATGATTATTGTATTTGATGAGGTAGGCCCTATTGGAATTTGAAGGCCTTGATCCATTATTCACGGTTCGCCTATGATTATATTGTTATTTTGTACCTAAATTAATGTCAATCTAAATGTACTATGCAGAAAGGACAATGTAATAAAGTTTATATTCACTTTATATTCACTTTCACACATCAGTGCATGGGCATTGTACTGGAGTTGTATCCACTAGAACAGTGTTTCCTACCCAGAGGTAATATGACCTCTGGGTGTATTTGACCTTTCCACAGGGGGTACCTGAGAAGACTCATGAGACCATAGGCTGACTGTTAAAATGCACATGAGGGAGTACTTCAGGAGTAGAGGATAAACTCTGTTCCAATGTTACTGTATAACAGCCACAGAGGCTGACCTTTACTCATGATGTGATTTACAAGAAGAGTGTAGGTGTGTGGGGCTCACATGTTTTACAATAAAAAGAGATTTGGTCAAAGACAATACAGTATGAAGGTAAGCTAAAACTGCTTCTGTCCAACAGAAATCCCTACAACACTTGTAGGCATTATCATGGCGACGTTGGCTAGCAGCCTGACTACACCGATCGCGTCGCGTGCGCAAGTGTTGCAAAATAAATTGAAAGATCTATGTTATTCAATTATTACACCCACACTGCTCGGGCGCGGCAACGAGCGTCTATATTGCCAAGGGCTAAAATAGAAGCTGCCTCTCCCATCTCCTCATTGGTTATACCCACGTGGGTGACTGAAAGACGAACGAGGTCGGTGGCGGTAATGCACCTAATTTGTGAAAGTTGCCAGTCCCAATATAAAGTCAAGAGAAGTAAAAGTCTAGGAGGAGAGATTACTAGAAATGATTCGGTTGACCGTTTTTTGTGTGGATTAATTGTCGGAGAAGAGGACCTTGTGCATTTCAGGTAAAATAACAACTCAATGTTTATATCTCAGGACAAATTAGTTAGCAAAAGCAAGCTAGCTAAATAGGTCAAATTAGCTAGCAAGTGCAAGCTAACTAGCTAAATTGCCACAAAGGTTAAATGCTTTTCGACTTGTCCCAAAATTAATGTAACTGGTTCAGAGTTTGTTTTGATATTTTAACCTGCGTGTGGTGATTGTGTTTGGTGTTGGGGGACAAAATAAATGTATACATGATGGCGCACGCACGCACGCAACCAGTTTGCAGTCCATCAAATCAATATAAACTTATTTTGGATGAAAATTAAAAACGTGTCAGTTTATCACTTTCACGAGGTTTGTGTAATAACATGTTCAACTACTTAAGAAATTGACTCGAATCTTGGTTGTGCCTTTTGATTTCGGGAAAATTAACAAGAAAGATTGTGCCTTTCTCCACTTATTGTTGTATACAACTGAGGGATGGGGCCAGGGGAAAGTAAACCCTGTCAAATTGACAGTGTTCTAGATGCCAGGACTGACATTATAGTTTTAACCATGCTTTTAATCTATTCATTGATTCTTTACATTTAGAAGTAATGTTGTAAAATAAGCGTTTATGTGGGGTTCTAATGGGGTAATATAATTGTGCTAAACTCATGATGTATTTATGTTATATTCTTCAGAAATGGATCGTTATCCTGTGTCAATTTAAATGTCCAAAAATGTATGCGCCAATCCTAGACTGTAGCTTTTAATAACGTTTAAAATTTACTGAACAAAAGAGAAGCATAGCGCTCTCCCGGAAGCTTGTGCATAAACCCCGCCAATCCAGTCAAACAAATGGGTTCGCACTCAAAGTTGTCGCATAAAGCTTACTTCATTATTCAAATTATTATAATTTTTTCACTGCATCAGGGATAGCGTACACAGACGTTTCGGTTTCACAGCCTTCAGTGTAGGTTCAACTTTCTTTTAATTCAAAACAGCGTTTGTAAAGAACAACAGATAAGCAGCAGGTGCTTCTAATCAGGCATTCATCTGCCAATCAGTAATGTGTATTTTCTGGTCTACCTGTAAACAAATTAGTCACAAAGAAAAACAGAGTTATAGGGTATGGGAGCGGCCACAAAGGGCAACTCAAATATACCACCCCAGGTGTCCGCTCATCTAAATACATCGTATCAATTCACAAAGGACATCAGGTAAAGCCGTTCATAAGTGGGTCGAACTCATAAACGATATGCAAGGTCTGATATGGACAGTGTTCTTGTTTAACAGTCTAAATGTGGCTTATAGGAAGGAGGTGAAGTCTAATGCTTAGTTTACACCGTGTGGAGATACAGAATTTAATGTATATATCCACATGGCTTCTCTGTGTAGTAATTTGTTGTAATGGTCACCACATATATGTGGATGAACTTTTTCGATCCCGACGCAAAGCAATTCATTAATAGAACGCTTATGTTCTCTAAAGTGTCTCAACTGGCGAGGTGATATTTTGACTTCTAATAGTGGATTTATGTTCTCCAATACGTACTTTCAAGACGCGGGATGTTCTTCCACTATACATCTTATTACAATAACACTTATTTAAAGTACCAGTCAAACGTTTGGAAAAACCTACTCATTCCAGGGTTTCTCTTTATTTGTACTATTTTCTACATTGTAGAATGATAGTGAACACATCAAAACTATGAAATAACACACAAAAACCTAAAAATATATATGGATGAGCGATGGCCGAAGGCATAGGCAAGATGCAGTAGATGGGATAGAGTACAGCATATACATAAGAGATGAGTAATGTAGGTTATGTAAACATTGTATAAAGTGGCATTGTTTAAAGTGACTAGTGATTCATTTATTACATCCAATTTTTTATTATTAAAGGGGCTAGAGATTTTAGTCAGTATGTTGGCCGCAGCCACTAAATGTTTGTGATGGCTGTATAACAGTCTGATGGCCTTGAGATAGAAGCTATTTTTCCAGTCTCTCGGTCCCAGCTTTGATGCACCTGTACTGACCTAGCCTTCTGGATGATAGCGGGGTGAACAGGCAGTGGCTCGGGTAGTTGTTGTCCTTGATGATCTTTTTGGCCTTCCTGTGACATCGGGTGGTGTAGGTGTCCTGGAGGGCAGGTAGTTTGCCCCGAGGGATGCGTTGCGCAGACCTCACTACCCTCTGGAGAGCCTTACGGTTGTGGGCGGAGCAGTTGCCGTACCAGGTGCTGATACAGCCCGACAGGATGCTCTCGATTGTGCATCTGTAAAAGTGTGTGTGTATTTGGTGACATGCCGAATTTCTTCAGCCTTCTGAGGTTGAAAAGGCGCTGTTGCGCCTTCTTCAACACGTTGTCTGTGTTGGTGGACCATTTCAGTTTGTCCGTGATGTGTACGCCGAGGAACTTAACTTTCTACCTTCTCCACTACTGTCCCGTCGATGTGGATAAGGGGGTGTTCCCTCTGCTGTTTCCTGAAGTCCACGATCATCTCCTTTGTTTTGTTGACGTTGAGTGTGAGGTTTTTTTCCTGACACCACACTCCGAGGGCCCTCACCACCTCCCTGTAGGCCGTCTCGTCGTTGCAGTGTGCAGTGTGATTGCGATTGCGTCGTCTGTGGACCTATTGGGGAGGTAAGCAAATTGGAGTGGGTCTTGGGTGTCAAGTAGGGTGGAGGTGATATGGTCCTTTACTAGTCTTTCAAAGCACTTCATGATGATGGAGGTGGGTGCTATGGGGCGATAGTCATTTAGCTGTTACCTTAGCTTTCTTGGGAACAGGAACAATGGTGGCCCTCTTGAAGAATGTGGGAACAGCAGACTGGTATAGGGATTGATTGAATACGTCCGTAAACACACCAGCCAGCTGGTCTGCGCATACTCTGAGGACCATCATTAAATTTGCAGGTGACACAACAGTGGTAGGCCTGATCACCGACGACTTGACAGCCTATAGGGACGAGACCTGGCCTTGTGGTGCCTGGACAACAACCTCTCCCTGAACGTTATTAAGACAAAGGAGATGATTGTGGACTACAGGAAAAAGAGGACCGAGCACGCCCCCATTCTCATCGACGGGCCTGTAATAGAGCAGTTTGAGATCTTGGTGTCCACATCACCAACAAACTAACATGGTCCGTAGTGAAGCGGGCATCACAAAACCTATTCCCCCCCAGGAGACTGAAAAGATTTGGCATGGGTCCTCAGATCCTCAAAAGGTGCATTACTGTCTGGTATGGCAACTGCTCGGCCTCCGACCACAAGACACTACAGAGGGTAGTGCGAATGGCCCTGTACATCCCTAGGGACAAGCTTCCTGCCATCCAGGACCTCTATACCAGGCGGTTTCAGAGGAAGGCCCTATAATTTTCAAGGACTCCAGCCAGCCTAGTCATGGACTCTCTGCTACTGCACGGCAAGCGATACCGGCGCGCCAAGTCTACATCCAAGAGGCTTCTAAACAGCTTCTACCCCAAGCCATAAGACTCCTGAACATCTAATCAAGTGGCTACCCAGACTATCTGCATTGCCCCCCCCTCTTTGCACTGCTGCTACTCTCTGTTGTTATTATCTATGCATAGTCACTTTAATAACTCTACCTACATGTACATATTACCTCAAATATCGTTACCCATCCTGTATATAGTCTCGCTATTGTTATTTTACTGCCTCTCTTTAATTACTTGTTACTTTTATCTCATTCTTCATTGTTTACAAACAACAAGAACGTAAACCATATATAGCTTCCAAATGCCTTTCAAACTATCCTATGAATATCATGGACTGTCTGGTATTTTCTTCCTCACTTTTCAGAATACCAGCCTGAAACAATGTCTAAAGACAACTTAGTGTATGTAAATTTCTGACCCACTGGAATTGTTGATATAGGGAATTATAAGTGAAATAATCTGTCTGTATCAATTGTTGGGAAAAATACTTGTGTCATGCACAAAGTAGATGTCCTAACCGACTTGACTAAACTATAGTTTGTTAACAAGAAATATGTGGAGTGGTTGAAAAATTAGTTTTAATGACTCCAACCTAAGTGTTTGTAAACTTCTGACTTCAACTGTATCTCCTATTTTTCAGTTTGGTACATTACTTAGGTCAACTCTTAAGGTCGATTGTTTTAATTAAGACTGTATTATTTGCACTAGAAAACCATCAACATGTACAGTGTCTATGTTTTCTACAGTTCAAGGTTTTTTTTCCAAAGAAATAAGAGCACCAACCGTCAGGGCTCCAGAGTCCTCTTCCTGTTCAGAAAGAACAACAAGACTGCCGGACAAAGATGTGAGTGACTCAAATGTTTGCATAACATACTGTATCAGTGACATGTT
>NW_024606902.1:0-13545 GCF_018296145.1 Oncorhynchus tshawytscha | reverse complement strand
CATCTAACAGGATACAGTAGGACCACTTCTAACAGGATGCAGTAGGAACACTTCTAACAGGATACAGTAGGAACACTTCTAACAGGATACAGTAGGAATATGTTACACTTCTAACAGGATACAGTAGGAACACTTCTAACAGGATACAGTAGGAACACTTCTAACAGGATACATTAGGAACACTTCTAACAGGATACAGTAGGGACACTTCTAACAGGATACAGTAGGAACACTTCTAACAGGATACAGTAGGGACACTTCTAACAGGATACAGTAGGACCACTTCTAACAGGATACAGTAGGAACACTTCTAACAGGATACAGTAGGAACACTTCTATCAGGATACAGTAGGAACACTTCTAAAGGATACAGTAGGAATATGTTACACTTCTAACAGGATACAGTAGGATTATGTTACACTTCTAACAGGATACAGTAGGAATATGTTACACTTCTAACAGGATACAGTAGGACACTTCTAACAGGATACAGTAGGAACACTTCTATCAGGATACAGTAGGAATATGTTACACTTCTAACAGGATACAGTAGGAATATGTTACACTTCTAACAGGATACAGTAGGATTATGTTACACTTCTATCAGGATACAGTAGGAACACTTCTAACAGGATACAGTAGGAATATGTTACACTTCTAACAGGATACAGTAGGAACACTTCTAACAGGATACAGTAGGAACACTTCTATCAGGATACAGTAGGAATATGCTACAGGCACTGAGATGTGGACATCCCTGTTTGTCTATTATATCAAACTCCTTCTCACTCCTACACACAGTCACACAAATGATTCACTGTCTATTATATCAAACTCCGTCTCACTCCTACACACAGTCACACAAATTATTCACTTAGTCTTCATCAAGATGGCCTCTGAGAAGTCTTCGGAGGGAACAGAGTGGTGAAGGGGGGATGTGGTGGCTGGAGGCAGAGGAAAGGGGGAAGCAAAGGAGGAATGGAAGAGGAGAGGAGGGATGGGTTAGGAGAGAGGAGACGAGGGATGGGAAAAGAGAGGAGGGATGGGATAGGAGGGATGGGAGATGAGAGGAGGGATGGGTTAGGAGAGAGGAGACGAGGGATGGGAGAAGAGAGGAGGGATGGGATAGGAGAGAGAGGAGACGAGGGATGGGAGAAGAGGGATTTGAGAGGTGAGGAGGAATGGATGGGAGAGAAGAGATGGGATAGGAGGGATGAGAGAGGAGAGGGGGATGAGAGAGGAGGGATGAGAGAGGAGGGACTAGAGAGGAGGGATGAGAGAGGTGAAGAGGAATGGATGGGAGAGAAGAGATGGGATAGGAGGGATGAGAGAGGAGGGGAGGGATGAGAGAGGAGAGGAGGGATGAGCGAGGAGGGATGAGAGAGGAGGGATGAGAGAGGGGAGAGGAGGAGTTTGGAGAGGAGGGATGAGACAGGAGAGGAGGGATGAGAGAGGGAGGGATGAGCGAGGAGAGGAGGAGTTTGGAGAGGGAGGGATGAGACAGCAGAGGATGGATGAGAGAGGAGAGGAGGAGTTTGGAGAGAGGGATGAGACAGGAGAGGATGGATGAGAGAGGAGGGATGAGAGAGGAGAGGAGGAGTTTGGAGAGGAGGGATGAGACAGGAGAGGAGGGATGAGAGAGGAGGATGAGAGAGGAGAGGAGGAGTTTGGAGAGGAGGGATGGGACAGGAGAGGAGGGATGAGAGAGGAGGGATGAGAGAGGAGAGGAGGAGTTTGGAGAGGAGGGATGAGACAGGAGAGGAGGGATGAGAGGAGGGATGAGAGAGGAGAGGGAGTTTGGAGAGGAGGGATGAGAAAGGAGAGGAGGGATGAGAGAGGAGGGATGAGAGAGGAGAGGAGGAGTTTGGAGAGGAGGGATGAGAGAGGCATGAGAGTTATGAAAAGAGGGAGAGGCATGCAGACAACAGAAGGAAAGAGATGGAGTAAAGTTGTTGATTTTAAACCACACAGCTTGTATCTTCAAATGGGGAAAGAGCCTCCGAAGTTACACAACAACAATTATTAAAAACACACTAACAGACAAGCATGTGTGCACAGGGACACACACACACACACACACACACACACACACACACACACACACACACACACACACACACACACACACACATACAGATGCACCCCCCCACACACACACACACACACACACACAGATGCACCCCCCACACACACACACACACACTCACACACACACACTCTCTCTCTCTCTCTCACACACACACACACACACACACACGCACACACACACATACGCACACACACACACTCTCAAAGCAAGCCACCAGGGTGAGGGAGCCTATAACAGTCTGGTTTAGACTATGGATTTTGGAACCTTGCTTGAGTGTGTGTGTGTGTGTGTGTGTGTGTGTGTGTGTGTGTGTGTGTGTGTGTGTGTGTGTGTGTGTGTGTGTGTGTGTGTGTGTGTGTGTGTGTGTGTGTGTGTGTGTGTGTGTGCCAGAGTGTAGTAGGTACAGTACTCTGAAGCTCAAGACTACCAACGGCCACCACAGGGCGATGCTGTTTGAAAGGGACAGTGTGACAGTGTCTCTCCTAAAGCATCTCCTGCAGCCTCGTAATCCCGTCCGTCACACAGATCACTGAGTCTCCACACACTGCATCTGATTAGTTACAGTAGATTAAGAAGAAAACGTCAATCAACGTCGCTGTATGAAGTGAACAGTTAAGAGACCAACTAGGCTACATTACAGTATCAACATAAAGCAGAGACAAACACTAGTATAGCACTTAGGTACTGAGTCAGCCCAATGTACTGTGTGTGTGTGTGACAAACACTAGTATAGCACTTAGGTACTGAGTCAGCCCAATGTACTGTGTGTGTGACAAACACTAGTATAGCACTTAGGTACTGAGTCAGCCCAATGTACTGTGTGTGTGTGTGACAAACACTAGTATAGCACTTAGGTACTGAGTCAGCCCAATGTACTGTGTGTGTGTGTGACAAACACTAGTATAGCACTTAGGTACTGAGTCAGCCCAATGTACTGTGTGTGTGACAAACACTAGTATAGCACTTAGGTACTGAGTCAGCCCAATGTACTGTGTGTGTGACAAACACTAGTATAGTATAGCCCAATGTACTGTTAGGTACTGAGTCAGCCCAATGTACTGTGTGTGTGACAAACACTAGTATAGCACTTAGGTACTGAGTCAGCCCAATGTACTGTGTGTGTGTGTGTGACAAACACTAGTATAGCACTTAGGTACTGAGTCAGCCCAATGTACTGTGTGTGTGACAAACACTAGTATAGCACTTAGGTACTGAGTCAGCCCAATGTACTGTGTGTGTGTGTGACAAACACTAGTATAGCACTTAGGTACTGAGTCAGCCCAATGTACTGTGTGTGTGTGACAAACACTAGTATAGCACTTAGGTACTGAGTCAGCCCAATGTACTGTGTGTGTGTGACAAACACTAGTATAGCACTTAGGTACTGAGTCAGCCCAATGTACTGTGTGTGTGTGTGACAAACACTAGTATAGCACTTAGGTACTGAGTCAGCCCAATGTACTGTGTGTGTGTGACAAACACTAGTATAGCACTGGTACTGAGTCAGCCCAATGTACTGTGTGTGTGTGTGACAAACACTAGTATAGCACTTAGGTACTGAGTCAGCCCAATGTACTGTGTGTGTGTGTGACAAACACTAGTATAGCACTTAGGTACTGAGTCAGCCCAATGTACTGTGTGTGTGTGTGACAAACACTAGTATAGCACTTACTGAGTCAGGTACTGAGTCAGCCCAATGTACTGTGTGTGTGTGTGACAAACACTAGTATAGCACTTAGGTACTGAGTCAGCCCAATGTACTGTGTGTGTGTGTGACAAACACTAGTATAGCACTTAGGTACTGAGTCAGCCCAATGTACTGTGTGTGTGACAAACACTAGTATAGCACAAACACCCAATAGTACAAACACTAGCACTTAGGTACTGAGTCAGCCCAATGTACTGTGTGTGTGTGTGACAAACACTAGTATAGCACTTAGGTACTGAGTCAGCCCAATGTACTGTGTGTGTGACAAACACTGTGACAAACACTAGTATAGCACACTTAGGTACTGAGTCAGCCCAATGTACTGTGTGTGTGTGTGACAAACACTAGTATAGCACTTAGGTACTGAGTCAGCCCAATGTACTGTGTGTGTGACAAACACTAGTATAGCACTTAGGTACTGAGTCAGCCCAATGTACTGTGTGTGTGTGTGACAAACACTAGTATAGCACTTAGGTACTGAGTCAGCCCAATGTACTGTGTGTGTGTGACAAACACTAGTATAGCACTTAGGTACTGAGGTCACCCAATGTACTGTGTGTGTGACAAACACTAGTAGTCAGTCAGCCCAATGTACTGTGTGTGTGACAAACACTAGTATAGCACTTAGGTACTGAGTCAGCCCAATGTACTGTGTGTGTGTGACAAACACTAGTATAGCACTTAGGTACTGAGTCAGCCCAATGTACTGTGTGTGTGACAAACACTAGTATAGCACTTAGGTACTGAGTCAGCCCAATGTACTGTGTGTGTGACAAACACTAGTATAGCACTTAGGTACTGAGTCAGCCCAATGTACTGTGTGTGTGACAAACACTAGTATAGCACTTAGGTACTGAGTCAGCCCAATGTACTGTGTGTGTGACAAACACTAGTATAGCACTTAGGTACTGAGTCAGCCCAATGTACTGTGTGTGTGACAAACACTAGTATAGCACTTAGGTACTGAGTCAGCCCAATGTACTGTGTGTGTGTGTGACAAACACTAGTATAGCACTTAGGTACTGAGTCAGCCCAATGTACTGTGTGTGTGTGTGACAAACACTAGTATAGCACTGAGTCAGGTACTGAGTCAGCCCAATGTACTGTGTGTGTGTGTGACAAACACTAGTATAGGTACTGAGTCAGCCCAATGTACTGGTGTGTGACAAACACTGAGCACTCTGAGTCAGCCCAATGTACTGTGTGTGTGTGACAAACACTAGTATAGCACTTAGGTACTGAGTCAGCCCAATGTACTGTGTGTGTGTGTGTGACAAACACTAGTATAGCACTTAGGTACTGAGTCAGCCCACTGTGTGTGTGTGTGTGACAAACACTGTATAGCACTTAGGTACTGAGTCAGCCCAATGTACTGTGTGTGTGACAAACACTAGTATAGCACTTAGGTACTGAGTCAGCCCAATGTACTGTGTGTGTGTGTGACAAACACTAGTATAGCACTTAGGTACTGAGTCAGCCCAATGTACTGTGTGTGTGACAAACACTAGTATAGCACTTAGGTACTGAGTCAGCCCAATGTACTGTGTGTGTGACAAACACTAGTATAGCACTTAGGTACTGAGTCAGCCCAATGTACTGTGTGTGTGTGTGACAAACACTAGTATAGCACTTAGGTACTGAGTCAGCCCAATGTACTGTGTGTGTGTGACAAACACTAGTATAGCACTTAGGTACTGAGTCAGCCCAATGTACTGTGTGTGTGTGTGACAAACACTAGTATAGCACTTAGGTACTGAGTCAGCCCAATGTACTGTGTGTGTGTGTGACAACTAGTATACACTGAGTCATGTAGTGTGTGTGTGTGACACACTAGTAGGGTACTGAGTCAGCCCAATGTACTGTGTGTGTGTGTGACAAACACTAGTATAGCACTTAGGTACTGAGTCAGCCCAATGTACTGTGTGTGTGTGTGACAAACACTAGTATAGCACTTAGGTACTGAGTCAGCCCAATGTACTGTGTGTGTGTAGTATAGACAAACACTGTGTGTGTGACAAACACTAGTATAGCACTTAGGTACTGAGTCAGCCCAATGTACTGTGTGTGTGTGACAAACACTAGTATAGCACTTAGGTACTGAGTCAGCCCAATGTACTGTGTGTGTGACAAACACTAGTATAGCACTTAGGTACTGAGTCAGCCCAATGTACTGTGTGTGTGTGTGACAAACACTAGTATAGCACTTAGGTACTGAGTCAGCCCAATGTACTGTGTGTGTGTGACAAACACTAGTATAGCACTTACTGGTACTGAGTCAGCCCAATGTACTGTGTGTGTGTGTGACAAACACTAGTATAGCACTTAGGTACTGTAGTCAGCCCAATGTACTGTGTGTGTGTGTGACAAACACTAGTATAGCACTTAGGTACTGAGTCAGCCCAATGTACTGTGTGTGTGTGACAAACACTAGTATAGCACTTAGGTACTGAGTCAGCCCAATGTACTGTGTGTGTGACAAACACTAGTATAGCACTTAGGTACTGAGTCAGCCCAATGTAGTGTGTGTGACAAACACTAGTATAGCACTGTACTGAGTCAGCCCAATGTACTGTGTGTGTGTGTGACAAACACTAGTATAGCACTTAGGTACTGAGTCAGCCCAATGTACTGTGTGTGTGTGTGTGACAAACACTAGTATAGCACTTAGGTACTGAGTCAGCCCAATGTACTGTGTGTGTGTGTGACAAACACTAGTATAGCACTTAGGTACTGAGTCAGCCCAATGTACTGTGTGTGTGTGTGACAAACACTAGTATAGCACTTAGGTACTGAGTCAGCCCAATGTACTGTGTGTGTGTGACAAACACTAGTATAGCACTTAGGTACTGAGTCAGCCCAATGTACTGTGTGTGTGTGTGACAAACACTAGTATAGCACTTAGGTACTGAGTCAGCCCAATGTACTGTGTGTGTGTGTGACAAACACTAGTATAGCACTTAGGTACTGAGTCAGCCCAATGTACTGTGTGTGTGTGACAAACACTAGTATAGCACTTAGGTACTGAGTCAGCCCAATGTACTGTGTGTGTGACAAACACTAGTATAGACTTAGGTACTGAGTCACTGTATAGCACACTTAGGTACTGAGTCAGCCCAATGTACTGTGTGTGTGACAAACACTAGTATAGCACTTAGGTACTGAGTCAGCCCAATGTACTGTGTGTGTGTGTGACAAACACTAGTATAGCACTTAGGTACTGAGTCAGCCCAATGTACTGTGTGTGTGACAAACACTAGTATAGCACTTAGGTACTGAGTCAGCCCAATGTACTGTGTGTGTGTGTGACAAACACTAGTATAGCACTTAGGTACTGAGTCAGCCCAATGTACTGTGTGTGTGTGTGACAAACACTAGTATAGCACTTAGGTACTGAGTCAGCCCAATGTACTGTGTGTGTGTGTGACAAACACTAGTATAGCACTACTGAGGTGTACTGAGTGACAAACACTAGTATAGCACTGGTACTGAGTCAGCCCAATGTGTGTGTGTGACAAACACTAGTATAGCACTTAGGTACTGAGTCAGCCCAATGTACTGTGTGTGTGTGTGACAAACACTAGTATAGCACTTAGGTACTGAGTCAGCCCAATGTACTGTGTGTGTGTGTGACCGTGTGTAGGTACAAACACTAGTATAGCACTAGTATGAGCAGCCCAATTAGGTACTGAGTCAGCCCAATGTACTGTGTGTGTGTGTGACAAACACTAGTATAGCACTTAGGTACTGAGTCAGCCCAATGTACTGTGTGTGTGTGTGACAAACACTAGTATAGCACTTAGGTACTGAGTCAGCCCAATGTACTGTGTGTGTGTGTGACAAACACTAGTATAGCACTTAGGTACTGAGTCAGCCCAATGTACTGTGTGTGTGTGTATAGCACAAACACTGTAGTATAGTATAGCACTTAGGTACTGAGTCAGCCCAATGTACTGTGTGTGTGTGTGACAAACACTAGTATAGCACTTAGGTACTGAGTCAGCCCAATGTACTGTGTGTGTGTGTGACAAACACTAGTATAGCACTTAGGTACTGAGTCAGCCCAATGTACTGTGTGTGTGTGTGACAAACACTAGTATAGCACTTAGGTACTGAGTCAGCCCAATGTACTGTGTGTGTGTGTGACAAACACTAGTATAGCACTTAGGTACTGAGTCAGCCCAATGTACTGTGTGTGTGACAAACACTAGTATAGCACTTAGGTACTGAGTCAGCCCAATGTATGTACTGTGTGTGTGTGTGACAAACACTAGTATAGCACTTAGGTACTGAGTCAGCCCAATGTACTGTGTGTGTGTGTGACAAACACTAGTATAGCACTTAGGTACTGAGTCAGCCCAATGTACTGTGTGTGTGTGTGACAAACACTAGTATAGCACTTAGGTACTGAGTCAGCCCAATGTACTGTGTGTGTGTGTGACAAACACTAGTATAGCACTTAGGTACTGAGTCAGCCCAATGTACTGTGTGTGTGACAAACACTAGTATAGCACTTAGGTACTGAGTCAGCCCAATGTACTGTGTGTGTGTGTGACAAACACTAGTATAGCACTAGGCACTGAGTCAGCCCAATGTACTGTGTGTGTGTGTGACAGCCACTAGTATAGCACTAGGTACTGTCAGCCCAATGTGTGTGTGTGACAAACACTAGTATAGCACTTAGGTACTGAGTCAGCCCAATGTACTGTGTGTGTGTGTGACAAACACTAGTATAGCACTTAGGTACTGAGTCAGCCCAATGTACTGTGTGTGTGTGACAAACACTAGTATAGCACTTAGGTACTGAGTCAGCCCAATGTACTGTGTGTGTGTGACAAACACTAGTATAGCACTTAGGTACTGAGTCAGCCCAATGTACTGTGTGTGTGTGTGACAAACACTAGTATAGCACTTAGGTACTGAGTCAGCCCAATGTACTGTGTGTGTGTGTGACAAACACTAGTATAGCACTTAGGTACTGAGTCAGCCCAATGTACTGTGTGTGTGTGACAAACACTAGTATAGCACTTAGGTACTGAGTCAGCCCAATGTACTGTGTGTGTGTGTGACAAACACTAGTATAGCACTTAGGTACTGAGTCAGCCCAATGTACTGTGTGTGTGTGACAAACACTAGTATAGCACTTAGGTACTGAGTCAGCCCAATGTACTGTGTGTGTGTGTGACAAACACTAGTATAGCACTTAGGTACTGAGTCAGCCCAATGTACTGTGTGTGTGTGTGACAAACACTAGTATAGCACTTAGGTACTGAGTCAGCCCAATGTACTGTGTGTGTGACAAACACTAGTATAGCACTTAGGTACTGAGTCAGCCCAATGTACTGTGTGTGTGTGTGTGACAAACACTAGTATAGCACTTAGGTACTGAGTCAGCCCAATGTACTGTGTGTGTGTGTGACAAACACTAGTATAGCACTTAGGTACTGAGTCAGCCCAATGTACTGTGTGTGTGTGACAAACACTAGTATAGCACTTAGGTACTGAGTCAGCCCAATGTACTGTGTGTGTGTGTGACAAACACTAGTATAGCACTTAGGTACTGAGTCAGCCCAATGTACTGTGTGTGTGACAAACACTAGTATAGCACTTAGGTACTGAGTCAGCCCAATGTACTGTGTGTGTGTGTGACAAACACTAGTATAGCACTTAGGTACTGAGTCAGCCCAATGTACTGTGTGTGTGTAGTATAGCACTTAGGTACTGAGTCAGCCCAATGTACTGTGTGTGTGTGTGACAAACACTAGTATAGCACTTAGGTACTGAGTCAGCCCAATGTACTGTGTGTGTGTGTGACAAACACTAGTATAGCACTTAGGTACTGAGTCAGCCCAATGTACTGTGTGTGTGTGTGACAAACACTAGTATAGCACTTAGGTACTGAGTCAGCCCAATGTACTGTGTGTGTGTGACAAACACTAGTATAGCACTAGGTACTGAGTCAGCCCAATGTACTGTGTGTGTGACAAACACTAGTATAGCACTTAGACAAACACTAGTACTGAGTCAGCCCAATGTACTGTGTGTGTGTGTGACAAACACTAGTATAGCACTTAGGTACTGAGTCAGCCCAATGTACTGTGTGTGTGTGACAAACACTAGTATAGCACAGGTACTGAGTCAGCCCAATGTACTGTGTGTGTGACAAACACTAGTATAGCACTAGGTACTGAGTCAGCCCAATGTACTGTGTGTGTGTGTGACAAACACTAGTATAGCACTTAGGTACTGAGTCAGCCCAATGTACTGTGTGTGTGTGTGACAAACACTAGTATAGCATGTACTGTGTGTGTGTGACAAACACTAGTATAGCATGAGTCAGCCCAATGTACTGTGTGTGTGACAAACACTAGTATAGCACTTAGGTACTGAGTCAGCCCAATGTACTGTGTGTGTGTGTGACAAACACTAGTATAGCACTTAGGTACTGAGTCAGCCCAATGTACTGTGTGTGTGTGTGACCAACACTAGTATAGCACTTATGTACTGAGTCAGCCCAATGTACTGTGTGTGTGTGTGACCAACACTAGTATAGCACTTAGGTACTGAGTCAGCCCAATGTACTGTGAGTGTTTGTGACAAACACTAGTATAGCACTTAGGTACTGAGTCAGCCCAATGTACTGTGAGTGTGACCAACACTAGTATAGCACTTATGTACTGAGTCAGCCCAATGTACTGTGTGTGTGTGACAAACACTAGTATA
This sequence comes from Oncorhynchus tshawytscha, assembly GCF_018296145.1. Classification (NCBI taxonomy): domain Eukaryota; kingdom Metazoa; phylum Chordata; class Actinopteri; order Salmoniformes; family Salmonidae; genus Oncorhynchus; species Oncorhynchus tshawytscha. The sequence goes on along the minus strand of NW_024606902.1, from coordinate 3,028 downwards.
GCACTTAGGTACTGAGTCAGCCCAATGTACTGTGTGTGTGTGTGACAAACACTAGTATAGCACTTAGGTACTGAGTCAGCCCAATGTACTGTGTGTGTGTGTGACAAACACTAGTATAGCACTTAGGTACTGAGTCAGCTGTGTGTGTGACAAACACTATATAGTAGGTACTGAGTCAGCCCAATGTACTGTGTGTGTGTGTGACAAACACTAGTATAGCACTTAGGTACTGAGTCAGCCCAATGTACTGTGTGTGTGTGTGACAAACACTAGTATAGCACTTAGGTACTGAGTCAGCCCAATGTACTGTGTGTGTGTGTGACAAACACTAGTATAGCACTTAGGTACTGAGTCAGCCCAATGTACTGTGTGTGTGTGTGACAAACACTAGTATAGCACTTAGGTACTGAGTCAGCCCAATGTACTGTGTGTGTGTGTGTGACAAACACTAGTATAGCACTTAGGTACTGAGTCAGCCCAATGTACTGTGTGTGAGTCAGCCCAATGTACTGTGTGTGTGTGTGACAAACACTAGTATAGCACTTAGGTACTGAGTCAGCCCAATGTACTGTGTGTGTGTGACAAACACTAGTATAGCACTTAGGTACTGAGTCAGCCCAATGTACTGTGTGTGTGTGACAAACACTAGTATAGCACTTAGGTACTGAGTCAGCCCAATGTACTGTGTGTGTGTGTGACAAACACTAGTATAGCACTTAGGTACTGAGTCAGCCCAATGTACTGTGTGTGTGTGTGACAAACACTAGTATAGCACTGTACTGAGTCAGTGTACTGTGTGTGTGACAAACACTAGTATAGCACTTAGGTACTGAGTCAGCCCAATGTACTGTGTGTGTGTGACAAACACTAGTATAGCACTTAGGTACTGAGTCAGCCCAATGTACTGTGTGTGTGTGTGTGACAAACACTAGTATAGCACTTAGGTACTGAGTCAGCCCAATGTACTGTGTGTGTGTGTGACAAACACTAGTATAGCACTTAGGTACTGAGTCAGCCCAATGTACTGTGTGTGTGACAAACACTAGTATAGCACTTAGGTACTGAGTCAGCCCAATGTACTGTGTGTGTGTGTGACAAACACTAGTATAGCACTAGGTACTGAGTCAGCCCAATGTACTGTGTGTGTGACAAACACTAGTATAGCACTTAGGTACTGAGTCAGCCCAATGTACTGTGTGTGTGTGTGACAAACACTAGTATAGCACTTAGGTACTGAGTCAGCCCAATGTACTGTGTGTGTGTGTGACAAACACTAGTATAGCACTTAGGTACTGAGTCAGCCCAATGTACTGTGTGTGTGTGTGACAAACACTAGTATAGCACTTAGGTACTGAGTCAGCCCAATGTACTGTGTGTGTGACAAACACTAGTATAGCACTTAGGTACTGAGTCAGCCCAATGTACTGTGTGTGTGACAAACATGTGACAAACACTAGTATAGTACTTAGGTACTGAGTCAGCCCAATGTACTGTGTGTGTGTGTGTGACAAACACTAGTATAGCACTTAGGTACTGAGTCAGCCCAATGTACTGTGTGTGTGTGACAAACACTAGTATAGCACTTAGGTACTGAGTCAGCCCAATGTACTGTGTGTGTGTGTGACAAACACTAGTATAGCACTTAGGTACTGAGTCAGCCCAATGTACTGTCTGTGTGTGTGACAAACACTAGTATAGCACTTATGTACTGAGTCAGCCCAATGTACTGTGTGTGACAAACACTAGTATAGTACTTAGTGACAAACACTAGTATAGCACTTAGGTACTGAGTCAGCCCAATGTACTGTGTGTGTGTGTGACAAACACTAGTATAGCACTTAGGTACTGAGTCAGCCCAATGTACTGTGTGTGTGTGACAAACACTAGTATAGCACTTAGGTACTGAGTCAGCCCAATGTACTGTGTGTGTGTGTGACAAACACTAGTATAGCACTTAGGTACTGAGTCAGCCCAATGTACTGCCCAAACACTGTATAGCATAGGTACTGAGTCAGCCCAATGTACTGTTGGACATCATACAGTCAAAGCGTTGCTGCTATTATAATGTCTCTGGCCGGGTGTGTCAAAACCCAAGTCATCTGCAGCCTACGCTGACTTCATACATCATTAGCTCACTGAGTTAAAGCCTAAACCTCCCGAAGTCCCAGGACAAGTTTACACATGTTTCCTGAACCACCTTATTCTACTCCCTGACCTGAAACACACCACCGAATATTTCATTATTTATTCAATATTGCGGATGAAACTCTTTGTGTCCAAATGAAAAAATGAGAAAGAAAATTATACTTAGTAGCAAGAATAATATGTCAACCATTGTCTAATAATAATAACCATGAAATAACAGCAATACAAATGTATATTGACAACATCAAAAAGTTGTTGTACAACTACTAATAGGCTTACAACTAATACAAACTACTGCAAAAACGACTAATACAACTAAGTACCTATAATACATACATACAGACAGGTATATACAATATTTACAAATATCTTCACATGGTGATGTTTTTATTAGTTAAAAACGCAAACAGATTGGATCTTAATGTTTGAAATATAACTTTCTTAAATTCCCTGTGGGATTTTAATGCCCTGATTTCTATAGGTAAATTATTTCAGTCAGTTGGGCCTCTGTATCTGAAAGATCTTACTCCAACCTCAGGATGTACCCTTGGAATTTGTAATTGCTGCCGTTGTCGAAAGGAGTAGTGCGAGTCTTGTAAAGTTAGGTGTTCCTATACAGGGACATTTAAGTTGATACATGTAACAAATAAAGTGGTACCAGTGCAGTTGTCTTCTGTTTGTGAGTGTTAAAAATGGCATCCAAGAATGAATCTGCAAATACGGTTATAAATGACATCTAATTCACAAAGTAAGGTCTTGGTTGTGTTTTGATAGATAATGTCACCAGAGTCTAGGATAGGAAGCAGCAGTTGGGTTAACTAAGGTCTCGGTTGTGTTTTGATAGATAATGTCACCAGAGTCTAGGATAGGAAGCAGCAGTTGG
>NW_024606901.1:0-13530 GCF_018296145.1 Oncorhynchus tshawytscha | reverse complement strand
TGACAGACCAGCTAGATCTACTGTCTCTATTATATTATGACAGACCAGCTAGATCTACTGTCTCTATTATATTATGACAGACCAGCTAAATCTACTGTCTCTATGTCTTTATTATAAAATGACAGACCAACTAGATATACTGTCACTATATTATGACAGACCAGCTAGATCTACTGTCTCTATTGTATTATGACAGACCAGCTAGATCTACTGTCTCTATTATATTATGACAGACCAGCTAGATCTACTGTCTCTATTATATTATGACAGACCAGCTAGATCTACTGTCTCTATTATATTATGACAGACCAGCTAGATCTACTGTCTCTATTATATTATGAAAGACTAGCTAGATCTACTGTCTCTATTATATTATGACAGACCAGCTAGATCTACTGTCTCTATCTCTATTATATATGACAGACCAGCTAGATCTACTGTCTCTATTATATTATGACAGACCAGCTAGATCTACTGTCTCTATTATATTATGACAGACCAGCTAGATCTACTGTCTTTATTATATTATGACAGACCTGCTAGATCTACTGTCTCTATTATATTATGATATACCAGCTAGATCTACTGTCTCTATTGTATTATGACAGACCAGCTAGATCTACTGTCTCTATTATATTATGACAGACCAGCTAGATCTACTGTCTCTATTATATTATGACAGACCAGCTAGATCTACTGTCTCTATTATGTTATGACAGACGAGATATATCTACTGTCTTTATTATATTATGACAGACCAGCTAGATCTACTGTCTCTATTATATTATGACAGACCAGCTAGATCTACTGTCTCTATTATATTATGACAGACCAGCTAGATCTACTGTCTCTATTGTATTATGACAGACCAGCTAGATCTACTGTCTCTATTATATTATGACAGACCAGCTAGATCTACTGTCTCTGTGTCTCTTATATTATGACAGACCAGCTAGATCTACTGTCTCTATTGTATTATGACAGACTAGCTAGATCTACTGTCTCTATTAAATTATGACAGACCAGCTTGATCTACTGTCTCTATTATATTATGACAGACCAGCTAGATCTACTGTCTCTATTATATTATGACAGACCAGCTAGATCTACTGTCTCTATTATATTATGACAGACCAGCTAGATCTACTGTCTCTATTATATTATGACAGACCAGCTAGATCTACTGTCTCTATTATATTATGACAGACCAGCTAGATCTACTGTCTCTATTATATTATGACAGACCAGCTAGATCTACTGTCTCTATTATATTATGACAGACCAGCTAGATCTACTGTCTCTATTATATTATGACAGACCAGCTAGATCTACTGTCTCTATTATATTATGACAGACCAGCTAGATCTACTGTCTCTATTATATTATGACAGACCAGCTAGATCTACTGTCTCTATTATATTATGACAGACCAGCTAGATCTACTGTCTCTATTATATTATGACAGACCAGCTAGATCTACTGTCTCTATTATATTATGACAGACCAGCTAGATCTACTGTCTCTATTATATTATGACAGACCAGCTAGATCTACTGTCTCTATTATATTATGACAGACCAGCTAGATCTACTGTCTCTATTATATTATGACAGACCAGCTAGATCTACTGTCTCTATTATATTATGACAGACCAGCTAGATCTACTGTCTCTATTATATTATGACAGACCAGCTAGATCTACTGTCTCTATTATATTATGACAGACCAGCTAGATCTACTGTCTCTATTATATTATGACAGACCAGCTAGATCTACTGTCTCTATTGTATTATGACAGACCAGCTAGATCTACTGTCTCTATTATATTATGACAGACCAGCTAGATCTACTGTCTCTATTATATTATGACAGACCAGCTAGATCTACTGTCTCTATTATATTATGACAGACCAGCTAGATCTACTGTCTCTATTATATTATGACAGACCAGCTAGATCTACTGTCTCTATTATATTATGACAGACCAGCTAGATCTACTGTCTCTATTATATTATGACAGACCAGCTAGATCTACTGTCTCTATTATATTATGACAGACCAGCTAGATCTACTGTCTCTATTATATTATGACAGACCAGCTAGATCTACTGTCTCTATTATATTATGACAGACCAGCTAGATCTACTGTCTCTATTATATTATGACAGACCAGCTAGATCTACTGTCTCTATTATATTATGACAGACCAGCTAGATCTACTGTCTCTATTATATTATGACAGACCAGCTAGATCTACTGTCTCTATTATATTATGACAGACCAGCTAGATCTACTGTCTCTATTATATTATGACAGACCAGCTAGATCTACTGTCTCTATTATATTATGACAGACCAGCTAGATCTACTGTCTCTATTATATTATGACAGACCAGCTAGATCTACTGTCTCTATTATATTATGACAGACCAGCTAGATCTACTCGTCTCTATTATATTATGACAGACCAGCTAGATCTACTGTCTCTATTATATTATGACAGACCAGCTAGATCTACTGTCTCTATTATATTATGACAGACCAGCTAGATCTACTGTCTCTATTATATTATGACAGACCAGCTAGATCTACTGTCTCTATTATATTATGACAGACCAGCTAGATCTACTGTCTCTATTATATTATGACAGACCAGCTAGATCTACTGTCTCTATTGTATTATGACAGACCAGCTAGATCTACTGTCTCTATTATATTATGACAGACCAGCTAGATCTACTGTCTCTATTATATTATGACAGACCAGCTAGATCTACTGTCTCTATTATATTATGACAGACCAGCTAGATCTACTGTCTCTATTATATTATGACAGACCAGCTAGATCTACTGTCTCTATTATATTATGACAGACCAGCTAGATCTACTGTCTCTATTATATTATGACAGACCAGCTAGATCTACTGTCTCTATTATATTATGACAGACCAGCTAGATCTACTGTCTCTATTATATTATGACAGACCAGCTAGATCTACTGTCTCTGTCTCTATTATATTATGACAGACCAGCTAGATCTACTGTCTCTATTATATTATGACAGACCAGCTAGATCTACTGTCTCTATTATATTATGACAGACCAGCTAGATCTACTGTCTCTATTATATTATGACAGACCAGCTAGATCTACTGTCTCTATTATATTATGACAGACCAGCTAGATCTACTGTCTCTATTATATTATGACAGACCAGCTAGATCTACTGTCTCTATTATATTATGACAGACCAGCTAGATCTACTGTCTCTATTATATTATGACAGACCAGCTAGATCTACTGTCTCTATTATATTATGACAGACCAGCTAGATCTACTGTCTCTATTATACTTTATGACAGACCAGGTAGATCTACTGTCTCTATTATATTATGACAGACCAGCTAGATCTACTGTCTCTATTGATATTATGACAGACCAGCTAGATCTACTGTCTCTATTATATTATGACAGACCAGCTAGATCTACTGTCTCTATTATATTATGACAGACCAGCTAGATCTACTGTCTCTATTATATTATGACAGACCAGCTAGATCTACTGTCTCTATTATATTATGACAGACCAGCTAGATCTACTGTCTCTATTATATTATGACAGACCAGCTAGATCTACTGTCTCTGTCTCTATTATATTATGACAGACCAGCTAGATCTACTGTCTCTATTATATTATGACAGACCAGCTAGATCTACTGTCTCTATTATATTATGACAGACCAGCTAGATCTACTGTCTCTATTATATTATGACAGACCAGCTAGATCTACTGTCTCTATTATATTATGACAGACCAGCTAGATCTACTGTCTCTATTATATTATGACAGACCAGCTAGATCTACTGTCTCTATTATATTATGACAGACCAGCTAGATCTACTGTCTCTATTATATTATGACAGACCAGCTAGATCTACTGTCTCTATTATATTATGACAGACCAGCTAGATCTACTGTCTCTATTATATTATGACAGACCAGCTAGATCTACTGTCTCTGTCTCTATTATATTATGACAGACCAGCTAGATCTACTGTCTCTATTATATTATGACAGACCAGCTAGATCTACTGTCTCTATTATATTATGACAGACCAGCTAGATCTACTGTCTCTATTATATTATGACAGACCAGCTAGATCTACTGTCTCTATTATATTATGACAGACCAGCTAGATCTACTGTCTCTATTATATTATGACAGACCAGCTAGATCTACTGTCTCTATTATATTATGACAGACCAGCTAGATCTACTGTCTCTATTATATTATGACAGACCAGCTAGATCTACTGTCTCTATTATATTATGACAGACCAGCTAGATCTACTGTCTCTATTATATTATGACAGACCAGCTAGATCTACTGTCTCTATTATATTATGACAGACCAGCTAGATCTACTGTCTCTATTATATTATGACAGACCAGCTAGATCTACTGTCTCTATTATATTATGACAGACCAGCTAGATCTACTGTCTCTATTATATTATGACAGACCAGCTAGATCTACTGTCTCTATTATATTATGACAGACCAGCTAGATCTACTGTCTCTATTATATTATGACAGACCAGCTAGATCTACTGTCTCTATTATATTATGACAGACCAGCTAGATCTACTGTCTCTATTATATTATGACAGACCAGCTAGATCTACTGTCTCTATTATATTATGACAGACCAGCTAGATCTACTGTCTCTATTATATTATGACAGACCAGCTAGATCTACTGTCTGTCTCTATTATATTATGACAGACCAGCTAGATCTACTGTCTCTATTATATTATGACAGACCAGCTAGATCTACTGTCTCTATTATATTATGACAGACCAGCTAGATCTACTGTCTCTATTATATTATGACAGACCAGCTAGATCTACTGTCTCTATTATATTATGACAGACCAGCTAGATCTACTGTCTCTATTATATTATGACAGACCAGCTAGATCTACTGTCTCTATTATATTATGACAGACCAGCTAGATCTACTGTCTCTATTATATTATGACAGACCAGCTAGATCTACTGTCTCTATTATATTATGACAGACCAGCTAGATCTACTGTCTCTATTATACTATGACAGACCAGCTAGATCTACTGTCTCTATTATATTATGACAGACCAGCTAGATCTACTGTCTCTATTGATATTATGACAGACCAGCTAGATCTACTGTCTCTATTATATTATGACAGACCAGCTAGATCTACTGTCTCTATTATATTATGACAGACCAGCTAGATCTACTGTCTCTATTATATTATGACAGACCAGCTAGATCTACTGTCTCTATTATATTATGACAGACCAGCTAGATCTACTGTCTCTATTATATTATGACAGACCAGCTAGATCTACTGTCTCTATTATATTATGACAGACCAGCTAGATCTACTGTCTCTATTATATTATGACAGACCAGCTAGATCTACTGTCTCTATTATATTATGACAGACCAGCTAGATCTACTGTCTCTATTATATTATGACAGACCAGCTAGATCTACTGTCTCTATTATATTATGACAGACCAGCTAGATCTACTGTCTCTATTATATTATGACAGACCAGCTAGATCTACTGTCTCTATTATATTATGACAGACCAGCTAGATCTACTGTCTCTATTATATTATGACAGACCAGCTAGATCTACTGTCTCTATTGTATTATGACAGACCAGCTAGATCTACTGTCTCTATTATATTATGACAGACCAGCTAGATCTACTGTCTCTATTATATTATGACAGACCAGCTAGATCTACTGTCTCTATTATATTATGACAGACCAGCTAGATCTACTGTCTCTATTATATTATGACAGACCAGCTAGATCTACTGTCTCTATTATATTATGACAGACCAGCTAGATCTACTGTCTCTATTATATTATGACAGACCAGCTAGATCTACTGTCTCTATTATATTATGACAGACCAGCTAGATCTACTGTCTCTATTATATTATGACAGACCAGCTAGATCTACTGTCTCTATTATATTATGACAGACCAGCTAGATCTACTGTCTCTATTATATTATGACAGACCAGCTAGATCTACTATCTCTATTATATGACAGTCCAGCCGGATCTACTGTCTCTATTATATTATGCCAGACGAGCTAGATCTACTGTCTCTATTATATTATGACAGACCAGCTAGATCTACTTTATTGTATTATGACAGACAAGCTGGATCTACTGTCTCTATTGTATTATGACAGATCAGCTAGATCTACTGTCTCTCTTATATTATGACAGACCAGCTAGATCTACTGGCTCTATTGTACTATGACAAACGAGCTACATCTACTCTCTCTATTATACTTTGACAGACCAGGTAGATATACTGTCTCTATTATATTATGACAGACCAGCTAGATCTACTGTCTCTATTGATTTATGACAGACCAGCTATATCGACTGTCTCTATTATATTATGACAGACCAGCTAGATCTACTGTCTCTATTGTATTATGACAGACCAGCTAGATCGACTGTCTCTATTATAGTATGAGACCAGCTGGATCTACTGTCTCTATTATAGTATGAGACCAGCTAGATCTACTGTCTCTATTATATTATGACAGACCAGCTAGATCTACTGTCTCTATTATATTATGACAGACCAGCTAGATCTACTGTCTCTATTATATTATGACAGACCAGCTAGATCTACTGTCTCTATTATATTATGACAGACCAGCTAGATCTACTGTCTCTATTATATTATGACAGACCAGCTAGATCTACTGTCTCTATTATATTATGACAGACCAGCTAGATCTACTGTCTCTATTATATTATGACAGACCAGCTAGATCTACTGTCTCTATTATATTATGACAGACCAGCTAGATCTACTGTCTCTATTATATTATGACAGACCAGCTAGATCTACTGTCTCTATTATATTATGACAGACCAGCTAGATCTACTGTCTCTATTATATTATGACAGACCAGCTAGATATACTGTCTCTATTATATTATGACAGACCAGCTATATCTACTGTCTCTATTATATTATGACAGACCAGCTAGATCTACTGTCTCTATTATATTATGACAGACCAGCTAGATCTACTGTCTCTATTATATTATGACAGACCAGCTAGATCTACTGTCTCTATTGTATTATGACAGACCAGCTAGATCTACTGTCTCTATTATATTATGACAGACCAGCTAGATCTACTGTCTCTATTATATTATGACAGACCAGCTAGATCTACTGTCTCTGTCTCTATTATATTATGACAGACCAGCTAGATCTACTGTCTCTATTATATTATGACAGACCAGCTAGATCTACTGTCTCTATTATATTATGACAGACCAGCTAGATCTACTGTCTCTATTATATTATGACAGACCAGCTAGATCTACTGTCTCTATTATATTATGACAGACCAGCTAGATCTACTGTCTCTATTATATTATGACAGACCAGCTAGATCTACTGTCTCTATTATATTATGACAGACCAGCTAGATCTACTGTCTCTATTGTATTATGACAGACCAGCTAGATCTACTGTCTCTATTATATTATGACAGACCAGCTAGATCTACTGTCTCTATTATATTATGACAGACCAGCTAGATCTACTGTCTCTATTATATTATGACAGACCAGCTAGATCTACTGTCTCTATTATATTATGACAGACCAGCTAGATCTACTGTCTCTATTATATTATGACAGACCAGCTAGATCTACTGTCTCTATTATATTATGACAGACCAGCTAGATCTACTGTCTCTATTATATTATGACAGACCAGCTAGATCTACTGTCTCTATTATATTATGACAGACCAGCTAGATCTACTGTCTCTATTATATTATGACAGACCAGCTAGATCTACTGTCTCTATTGTATTATGACAGACCAGCTAGATCTACTGTCTCTAGGTCTCTATTATATTATGACAGACCAGCTAGATCTACTGTCTCTATTATATTATGACAGACCAGCTAGATCTACTGTCTCTATTATATTATGACAGACCAGCTAGATCTACTGTCTCTATTATATTATGACAGACCAGCTAGATCTACTGTCTCTATTATATTATGACAGACCAGCTAGATCTACTGTCTCTATTATATTATGACAGACCAGCTAGATCTACTGTCTCTATTATATTATGACAGACCAGCTAGATCTACTGTCTCTATTATATTATGACAGACCAGCTAGATCTACTGTCTCTATTATATTATGACAGACCAGCTAGATCTACTGTCTCTATTATATTATGACAGACCAGCTAGATCTACTGTCTCTATTATATTATGACAGACCAGCTAGATCTACTGTCTCTATTGATATTATGACAGACCAGCTAGATCTACTGTCTCTATTATATTATGACAGACCAGCTAGATCTACTGTCTCTATTATATTATGACAGACCAGCTAGATCTACTGTCTCTATTATATTATGACAGACCAGCTAGATCTACTGTCTCTATTATATTATGACAGACCAGCTAGATCTACTGTCTCTATTATATTATGACAGACCAGCTAGATCTACTGTCTCTGCTATTATATTATGACAGACCAGCTAGATCTACTGTCTCTATTATATTATGACAGACCAGCTAGATCTACTGTCTCTATTATATTATGACAGACCAGCTAGATCTACTGTCTCTATTATATTATGACAGACCAGCTAGATCTACTGTCTCTATTGTATTATGACAGACCAGCTAGATCTACTGTCTCTATTATATTATGACAGACCAGCTAGATCTACTGTCTCTATTATATTATGACAGACCAGCTAGATCTACTGTCTCTATTATATTATGACAGACCAGCTAGATCTACTGTCTCTATTATATTATGACAGACCAGCTAGATCTACTGTCTCTATTATATTATGACAGACCAGCTAGATCTACTGTCTCTATTATATTATGACAGACCAGCTAGATCTACTGTCTCTATTATATTATGACAGACCAGCTAGATCTACTGTCTCTATTATATTATGACAGACCAGCTAGATCTACTGTCTCTATTATATTATGACAGACCAGCTAGATCTACTGTCTCTATTATATTATGACAGACCAGCTAGATCTACTGTCTCTATTGTATTATGACAGACCAGCTAGATCTACTGTCTCTATTATATTATGACAGACCAGCTAGATCTACTGTCTCTATTATATTATGACAGACCAGCTAGATCTACTGTCTCTATTATATTATGACAGACCAGCTAGATCTACTGTCTCTATTATATTATGACAGACCAGCTAGATCTACTGTCTCTATTATATTATGACAGACCAGCTAGATCTACTGTCTCTATTATATTATGACAGACCAGCTAGATCTACTGTCTCTATTATATTATGACAGACCAGCTAGATCTACTGTCTCTATTATATTATGACAGACCAGCTAGATCTACTGTCTCTATTATATTATGACAGACCAGCTAGATCTACTGTCTCTATTATATTATGACAGACCAGCTAGATCTACTGTCTCTATTATATTATGACAGACCAGCTAGATCTACTGTCTCTATTATATTATGACAGACCAGCTAGATCTACTGTCTCTATTATATTATGACAGACCAGCTAGATCTACTGTCTCTATTATATTATGACAGACCAGCTAGATCTACTGTCTCTATTATATTATGACAGACCAGCTAGATCTACTGTCTCTATTATATTATGACAGACCAGCTAGATCTACTGTCTCTATTATATTATGACAGACCAGCTAGATCTACTGTCTCTATTATATTATGACAGACCAGCTAGATCTACTGTCTCTATTATATTATGACAGACCAGCTAGATCTACTGTCTCTATTATATTATGACAGACCAGCTAGATCTACTGTCTCTATTGTATTATGACAGACCAGCTAGATCTACTGTCTCTATTATATTATGACAGACCAGCTAGATCTACTGTCTCTATTATATTATGACAGACCAGCTAGATCTACTGTCTCTATTATATTATGACAGACCAGCTAGATCTACTGTCTCTATTATATTATGACAGACCAGCTAGATCTACTGTCTCTATTATATTATGACAGACCAGCTAGATCTACTGTCTCTATTATATTATGACAGACCAGCTAGATCTACTGTCTCTATTATATTATGACAGACCAGCTAGATCTACTGTCTCTATTATATTTATGACAGACCAGCTAGATCTACTGTCTCTATTATATTATGACAGACCAGCTAGATCTACTGTCTCTATTATATTATGACAGACCAGCTAGATCTACTGTCTCTATTATATTATGACAGACCAGCTAGATCTACTGTCTCTATTATATTATGACAGACCAGCTAGATCTACTGTCTCTATTATATTATGACAGACCAGCTAGATCTACTGTCTCTATTATATTTATGACAGACCAGGTAGATCTACTGTCTCTATTGTATTATGACAGACCAGCTAGATCTACTGTCTCTATTATATTATGACAGACCAGCTAGATCTACTGTCTCTATTGTACTATGACAGACCAGCTAAATCTACTGTCTCTATGTCTCTATTATATTATGACAGACCAGCTAGATCTACTATCTCTATTATAATATGACAGTCCAGCTAGATCTACTGTCTCTATTATATTATGACAGACCAGCTAGATCTACTGTCTCTATTATATTATGACAGACCAGCTAGATCTACTGTCTCTATTATATTATGACAGACCAGCTAGATCTACTGTCTCTATTATATTATGACAGACCAGCTAGATCTACTGTCTCTATTATATTATGACAGACCAGCTAGATCTACTGTCTCTATTGTATTATGACAGACCAGCTAGATCTACTGTCTCTATTATATTATGACAGACCAGCTAGATCTACTGTCTCTATTATATTATGACAGACCAGCTAGATCTACTGTCTCTATTATATTATGACAGACCAGCTAGATCTACTGTCTCTATTATATTATGACAGACCAGCTAGATCTACTGTCTCTATGTCTCTATTATATTATGACAGACCAGCTAGATCTACTGTCTCTATTATATTATGACAGACCAGCTAGATCTACTGTCTCTATTATATTATGACAGACCAGCTAGATCTACTGTCTCTATTATATTATGACAGACCAGCTAGATCTACTGTCTCTATTATATTATGACAGACCAGCTAGATCTACTGTCTCTATTATACTATGACAGACCAGCTAGATCTACTGTCTCTATTATATTATGACAGACCAGCTAGATCTACTGTCTCTATTATATTATGACAGACCAGCTAGATCTACTGTCTCTATTATACTATGACAGACCAGCTAGATCTACTGTCTCTATTATATTATGACAGACCAGCTAGATCTACTGTCTCTATTGATTTATGACAGACCAGCTATATCGACTGTCTCTATTATATTATGACAGACCAGCTAGATCTACTGTCTCTATTGTATTATGACAGACCAGCTAGATCGACTGTCTCTATTATAGTATGAGACCAGCTGGATCTACTGTCTCTATTATAGTATGAGACCAGCTAGATCTACTGTCTCTATTATATTAATGCAGACCAGCTAGATCTACTGTCTCTATTGTATTATGACAGACCAGCTAGATCTACTGTCTCTATTGTATTATGACAGACCAGCTAGATCTACTGTCTCTATTATATCATGACAGACCAGCTAGATCTACTGTCTCTATTATAGTATGACAGACCAGCTAGATCTACTGTCTCTATTATAATATGACAGACCAGCTAGATCTACTGTCTCTATTATATTATGACAGACCAGCTAGATCTACTGTCTCTATTATATTATGACAGACCAGCTAGATCTACTGTCTCTATTATATTATGACAGACCAGCTAGATCTACTGTCTCTATTATATTATGACAGACCAGCTAGATCTACTGTCTCTATTATATTATGACAGACCAGCTAGATCTACTGTCTCTATTATATTATGACAGACCAGCTAGATCTACTGTCTCTATTATATTATGACAGACCAGCTAGATCTACTGTCTCTATTATATTATGACAGACCAGCTAGATCTACTGTCTCTATTATATTATGACAGACCAGCTAGATCTACTGTCTCTATTATATTATGACAGACCAGCTAGATCTACTGTCTCTATTATATTATGACAGACCAGCTAGATCTACTGTCTCTATTATATTATGACAGACCAGCTAGATCTACTGTCTCTATTATATTATGACAGACCAGCTAGATCTACTGTCTCTATTATATTATGACAGACCAGCTAGATCTACTGTCTCTATTATATTATGACAGACCAGCTAGATCTACTGTCTCTATTATATTATGACAGACCAGCTAGATCTACTGTCTCTATTATATTATGACAGACCAGCTAGATCTACTGTCTCTATTATACTATGACAGACCAGGTAGATCTACTGTCTCTATTATATTATGACAGACCAGCTAGATCTACTGTCTCTATTATATTATGACAGACCAGCTAGATCTACTGTCTCTATTATATTATGACAGACCAGCTAGATCTACTGTCTCTATTATATTATGACAGACCAGCTAGATCTACTGTCTCTATTATATTATGACAGACCAGCTAGATCTACTGTCTCTATTATATTATGACAGACCAGCTAGATCTACTGTCTCTATTATATTATGACAGACCAGCTAGATCTACTGTCTCTATTATATTATGACAGACCAGCTAGATCTACTGTCTCTATTATATTATGACAGACCAGCTAGATCTACTGTCTCTATTATATTATGACAGACCAGCTAGATCTACTGTCTCTATTATATTATGACAGACCAGCTAGATCTACTGTCTCTATTATATTATGACAGACCAGCTAGATCTACTGTCTCTATTATATTATGACAGACCAGCTAGATCTACTGTCTCTATTATTTTATGACAGAGCAGCTAGATCTACTGTCTCTATTGTATTATGACAGAACAGCTAGATATACTGTCTCTATTGTATTATGACAGACCAGCTAGATATACTGTCTCTATTATATTATGACAGACCAGTGAGATCTACATTCTCTATTGTATTATGACAGACCAGCTAGATCTACTGTCTCTATGTCTATTATAAAATGACAGACCAGCTAAATCTACTGTCTCTATTATATTATGACAGACCAGCTAGATCTACGGTCACTATTGTATTATGACAGACCAGCTAGATCTACTGTCTCTATTATACTATGACAGACCAGGTAGATCTGCTGTCTCTATTATATTATAACAGACCAGCTAGATCTACTGTCTCTATTATATTATTACAGACCAGTTAGATCTACTGTTTCTATTATATTATGACAGACCAGCTAGATCTACTGTCTCTATTGATATTATGACAGACCAGCTAGATCGACTGTCTCTATTATATTATGACAGACCAGCTAGATCTACTGTCTCTATTATATTATGACAGACCAGCTAGATCTACTGTCTCT